>NW_002987338.1:53357-55579 GCF_000006295.1 Pediculus humanus corporis
TCTTTCGTTTCTCGATTTAATTTTTTTTTTTTTTTACTCCTAACGGATTTCTTTTCATTTGGAAATTGAATCGAACGTTTTTTTTTTTCTTATCGTTATCGTTATTGAATTTTAAAATTATTGATTTTTTCCAATAGAAATTTATTGATCGATTGTTCGTGGGAATTTTTTTATTCGGGTAACAAAAAAAAAATTTAATTTAATTATTTTCGGGTAAATAAATATTATGTTGCAAATTACGAAGGTATGAATTTGGTAAAAAGGAAAGGATAAGAAGAAGAAAAAAGACAAACGAGATGAAAGAGAGAGAGAGAGAGAGAGAGAGAGAGAGATGAAGAGTCAAACAAAGAGTCATTAAAGAATGAAAATTTCAATAAAGAATCGATTAAGGATTACAACGTTTGTGTAATGAATGAAATATTTTTACAATAAACAAAAGTAAAATATAATTTAAAATTTTGTTACCGTTTGTTTGTTTTAATAAATTTTTGAGTTTAACCGCGGTGAAAAATAAACAAACCATTAATTTTCACACACACGCACGCACACGCACGCGTATATAAAAGTCGATTTAAAAAAAAAAAAATTTTTTTTTTTTTAAATTTATTTATTAATTTTATACGCACGAAAAAATTTAAATTTAAATAATTATCGTCTGCTGCTATTTCGTGTGTACATGCACACATCACTTCGCAACACGTATAACGTTTTTTTTTTTTTTTTTTTTATAGAAAAAAAAAAAAGAATTCGATTGGAAAAAAGGTTAAAAACAAAAAAAAATGAAAAGGAATATTAACAATCATCAATTATCCTCATTATTGACGGTTGTTGGGCCTTATAATACATCTCATTAAACAAATTATGTTTTACAAATGATCCTTTTTTTTTTCTAGCAGACGAAAAAAAAAAAAAAAAAAGGAAAAAAGAAAAAAAAAAGTTTTTGGCAATATAAAAAAAGTTGTCGAAACTTTTTTTTTTCCCCTTCCTCCTTCTTTCTCCTCCTTTCTCCACTCATTTTCTTCTCTTTTTACATCCCTTTACTTTTTTTTATACTCTCTCTTTCTCTCTCTCTCTTTTTTTTTGTCGATATCGATTTCATAAAACTCATTGACGAAAACATGAATTCGTGGAAGAAAGAAAGAAAAAAAAAAAAAACACAATGGTTTGAATTGGTTCGAATCATGACATACGGGCAAAAACAATAAAACAAAATCGGATTGTTTGTTGCCCGAGGGTTATTGTTAGAAATGGGACGAACTTATTAAAAAAAAAAAAAAAAAATCAATAAACGAAAGCAAAAAAACGGCGGTGGTGGGACAGAAACGGCAGCAAAAAAATAAAAATAAACGTTGCAACATGAACGAAAAAAAAATAATAATAAAAATTTTATTTTACGCGATCCACGACTGCACACACACACGCACGCACGCACGTACGCACACACACAAAAATTGATGATGATGATGATGATAATGATAATAAATTCGTGTGTGTTCGTCGAACGTTCTAGAAAAGAAAAAAAAAAATTTATAACAGAATTTACGTGATGGTTTTTTATTTGCAAACACCTGATCGAACTTTTGCCCTCGTTTTCTCTCTACATTTGATCTACTTCTTTTTTTTTTTTTCTTTTTTTTTCTAGAATAATTAATGGTCTGAAAAAAGTTTTTTAATAAATTTCTTAAACAGAACTAAAAGTTTAATTAAAAAAAAAAAAAAAAAAGAAAATTTTGAAGAGAGGGGATGATGAAAGGAACCGTAAAAGGGAAGAGAGAGAGAGGAAAAGAAGAAGTAGGAAATCAAATCTTTCGATTGTTCAATTTTATAATTTATTATTATACTTTTTATTATTATTCATAGTTTGTTTTGTTTTCATTTTCGTTTTGTTTGTTTGTTTGTTTATTCTTTTATCATCGACGTTTATTCATTCATGACCTACAACAAAAATTTTAAACATTTTTTTTTTTTTTTAACCACCTTTGAGTTTTTTTTTCAACTTCATTATATAAATATAAATCGATTGTTTTGATTTATTACTTCCCCCTCTCCCCAAAGAAAATTATTATTATTATTATTTTTTATAAGAATCCGCCATATTTTATTTATTTATTTAATTTTTTAATTATTTATATAACGAGTTTTGATTACTATAATTTTTTTTGTCGCGCTATACAATCGGAAAATTTTTTTTTTTTAAATTCCCGTAAGGTAAACATAAATTT
>NW_002987338.1:56118-58177 GCF_000006295.1 Pediculus humanus corporis
AAAAAATAAATCATGGTTTATACTCTTGAAAATTTTTTTTTTTTTTGGGAATCCCCTTCTTCCCCCCTCCCCATTTTTTTCCAAAAACGAGGAAAAGGATGAAGAAGTAAAAAATACGGGAAGTTAAAAAAGGCCGAAATTCGAGTGAGGGAGGTAGGAAAAGAGAAAAGAAAAAATCAGTAAAATTTTTATTGTTGTTTTGCGTGTTGTCATAATTTTCTTTTTTTTTTCTTGTGAATGAATGAATAAAAACAAAATGTCTACCTGCTATTTCCGGTAGAGTGAAAAAAAACAAACGGTAGCCGAATGTGTAAAAGTAGTAGTCAATTTTTATTTACTTTTTTTTTCGGGAGGGGAGGAAGAGAAAGGAAGGACATTTTTTTTTTTGGGGTTTTTGTTTATGTGAAACAATTCGAACGTAACGTACCAAAAAATCCAATAATAATAATAATAATAAAATATTTGCGGTTTGGAAAAAACAAGATGGCCGCGGATGACTTCGATTCCTTCGTGTCCTTGACTTTATAAATTCAATTACAAAAAAAAATTAAAATTACCGGTAATCCATAAAAAAAAAAAAAAATTACCACTTAAAAATTGAAACAAAAATAAACAAAAAAAGGAATTTTCGAGGGGGGGATTACGGCGGCGACGGCAGCGGGGAGCAAAGGGGAATAAGGTCAGGTGATAGAAAAATAAATAAAAGGTGATAAAAAATTGTTTTGAGAATTCAATAACCGATCAAAATCGATTCCCGCTTGGTTGCGCGTACGTGGTTTGGTTTTTTTTTAATTAATATTATTATTATCATTTTAATAAATTTGCTGTAATTTACTGATCTATTTTTCTGTTTTTTTTTTTTTTTTTTTTTGTAAATTTTGCTACTCTCGAATCGTAATTTCGCGAAACGTTTTTATTTTTTCCAACTTTGTAAAAATAAAATTTTAATGGAATTGTAGGCGTTGGATGTTATTTTTCTTTTGAATTTATGCTCTCCCCGTAAAATTTGTGTTTCAAAGACATTTGCACAAAAGGGAATCATGATCGTAGAGTGTGGGAGGAAGGGGAAGGAGGGAGGAGAAGAGGGGAGTAGGTGAACGGAGTAGGAAAAATAAAGAAATTATTTTTTGTAAAAATTTAGTTTTTCGGTTCATTTAATTTTTAATCGGTTGCCAGAAACAATTTTATATTGAATGGTTAGGAAAACATTGTCGGATAACAACAATTCGGCAGAGAAGTGAGGGGCGGTGTATAGGGGGAGGAGGGGGGAAAAAAATAAAAAACCTACCGAATGAGGGTCTCCGAAAGAATTAAATTGTATTTTATAATACAACGAAAAACCAGCGGCGGCGGCGGCGGCAGCGGTTCTGGATTATAACAGCCCCAACAATTTAAATTACATTCAAATAAATAAATCGACCGTGATTTTCTGGTTTTGCCATTCTTTTTAAAAATGAGAGAGAGAGAGAGAGAGAGTAAGTGAGTGAAGGTGCGTAATAATATTACATCGTATTCTTTTTTATTATAAAACTTTAATTTAAAAAAAAAAAAAAAAAAAAGTAGAAGAAACTTTCTTGCATTTTAAAAAAACACACACACGAGAGAGAGAGAGAAAGAGAGACCCCCCGTCGATATTATTTCAATTGAAATTTTTTTTAGTGAAAATGGCGGCGACGATTTAATTTTAATAAAAAAAGAAACGTTTGTCAGTTATTTTTGTGACGTTTTCCCCTCGTTTTGTTTTTTTGTTTTTAATCGTTTACAAAATTTTTTTTTTTGTTTCCATTCAACCCTTAAAGTTTTTTTTTTTTTTTAAAACAATATTAGTAATAATAATGATGATAAAAAAAAAAGCATAAAACATCTCGCTCGAGCAAGCAACAGGCAAAATTTAAAAAAAAAAAAAAAATGGAAGGCAGGAAGGAAGGAACATGACAAAAAAAAAAACAAAAACGATGAAAAACTAAAAAATTAATAATTTCCCCTCCTTTCCTCTTCCCTGCTGCTCCTCTTTCATGACTTTCCTAGCAGGTTATTTTGGATAGTGCGTTTTTTGGGG
>NW_002987338.1:58814-60645 GCF_000006295.1 Pediculus humanus corporis
TCAAAAAAAGAAAAAAAAGAAGGAAAAGTTTTTAAAGATTGTGGCAAGTAGAAAATATTATCTTAAAAACACTTTTCGCATTCTTACCCCCTCCTTCCCCTACCCATCTCTCTCTCTTTCTCTCTGTCTCTTTCTAACTTAGATCAATTTATATTCGCCATAACGGAAGGGTAAAAGTTTTCCCTTTTATTTTAACAACTTTTTCAACATATACACACGGTTTTCGTGATCTGGTATTTTATACACATTTCATAAGCTAAGTAATAATTTTTAACGTTTCGGTGAGCCTTTTGGGAAATGACGCAAATGTTTTTAAAGAAGAATTACACGAAAATGGCAAAACCATAATTATTATTATTATTATTATTATTATTATTATTTCTTAACTAAAATTTATCATTTGTTGTAACTTTAAAAACTCAAAACAACAAAAACAACAACCAACAAAAAACAACAAAAACTAAGGGGGGAGGAAAAGGGGGTAAAAAAAACCTCCGAAAAAAAAAAATTTTTTTTCTCTCTCTCTCGGTTGTATACGTTTGTACGAAATTCATGATGAGTTCACACGTGAGTATACTCGAATATTTTTAATTATTATTAACACCGGAAGTAGGTACGAGAACAAAAACACGACAGAATTTATTACTTTTTTTTTTTTTTGTTTTGTAAAAACGGAGTCGCTACAATCATTAAAAAATTTTTGCGCACACGTTTCTCTCTCTCAAAAACTAAAAACAATATGGCGTCGATGTTGCGTATGTTTAAAAATAAAAAAGAAAAATTACCGGAAACCGCCATTTTTTTTTTTGAATATTGTTAAAAATTATCAATTATAATAAGGCTCAATTAAATTAAGTGAATTTCTCTTCGAGTTACAACGTTATCATTTTTTTTTCCCCTTAGTGATAAGAGTTGTTGTTGATTGTTGTTGCTTTTTTATTTGATAACGCGGTTTGTTATTATTGTTTAATTAATATAAATTATGCTTTGAAGGTTTTCATGTTTTCAGGCACGGACAGGAAACGGTTCGTTATCATCGTCAATTTTAATTTTAATTTTTTTTTTTTTTCGCGAAATGTTTTCGAAATTTAATTAATTATGTTTTAAAAAAAACAAAAAACATAAATGATGCTGCAGATTTTAACCGTTTTTTTTTGTTGTTTCTTATTCCACGTCGTCGATTAAGCTCGAAAAATTATTATTATTATTATTACTTGGTTTTAATTTTCGCGGTTTGAAAATGAAGTTTGAAAAAAAAAAAAAAAATTTTTTTCTATGTAGTTAGATAAGATAACAAGATAATGATTTATTTATTAAAGTAAAACTTATGCAAGCAAGCGAGGGAATGAATGAATGAATGAATGAATTCGGGGAAATAAATTTAAATGACAATTCCTTCGGGAATTAAAGAATCGAGAATTGATACCGTATTGTTATTATTATTATGAAAATTTTTTTTCCTTATGAGATGATGAGCTTGAGGGGCTGCGTGTGGAAAATTTATTTATTTTTTCTAATTTCACGACGATTTTGAATTTTTATTGTCATTTTATTTCATCTCTCTCTCTCTCTCTTTTTTCATCGTTTACTTTTTCCTAAAATAAAATTTTCACATTTCAAACTCTGTCGCGATATTATTATTATTATTTTTCCGATACGTATACTAACCGTATAATCACTTTCTCTCTCTCTCTCTCTCTTTATTTTTCTTCCTTCCTTCCTTTCTTTCATTCATTTTGTTTGACTTTTAAACTTAATAAAATTTCCTTCCTTTGTTTACACTGCTTTTTTTATTCATTCTTTCTTTCCTTTTTCTTATTTTCTATCTTTC
>NW_002987338.1:60665-66809 GCF_000006295.1 Pediculus humanus corporis
TCTAGAATAAAATTCGATTTAAATTTGCATTGATAACAAAAACTAAATCCCGTGTGATAATAATAATAATAATAATCTTTTTCTTTCTTTTTCTTTTTACCTAAGAGACGTGTACGTAAATATATATTTATATATTAAACATAAACATAACGTTTAAGGTACGACAAAAACTTTTCTTTTTTTTTTTTGTACAAAAAAATTCCGGGATAAAATATCATAGAGAGGGAAGGGGAGGGAAGGAGGGAAAAAAAGATTGTTTCACGAAACTTTCTAGTATAATATTAGTGTTAAAAATTTGTTTAGTTTAACTTATACGTTTTTTTTTTTTTTTTTTTTTTCATTCTCTTCCATTTTTTTTTTTTTTTTCGAGTCATATTTTTATTTTTTACGCCCAAAGTTTTGTCATTTACATAATATATATATTGAAGAGGTTTTTTTTTTAAATAATAATATCACACAAGTTGTTGCTGTTGTTGTTGGTTTAAATTAAATTAAATTTTAATGATTTTTAACTCGTGAAAAAAAAATGGCGGACGACCGTTACGACGATAAAATAATGGCGATTGTTTTACGTAATAACATAACGGACGTTTTATTAAGGAAAAAAATGGAGATTAATTTTTTTTTTTTTTTAAATTTACAAATAATCCAAGTCGTTTTTCTCAACCTTTTTTCTTTTCGTGAACGATTTAAAAATGTGCGTACGTATGTGCGTGTGCGTGTTGATTTTTATGCGTTAAAAAAACAATTGGAAAAAAAGGTAAAAAGGAAAATAAAATAGAAAATTGAATACGGAAAGTAAAAAAAGAAAAAAAATTTTCTAGTGTTTTTTTCCTTCGTTTGTTTGTTTGTAAGTGATGATAGGTTTCAGGTGTTGTTTTGCTGAGAGAAAGAAAGAGAGAGGGAGAGAGAAAGAAAATTTAATTATATTAAATCTTTCCTTTTAACCCTTTTGTAAAGTTATACATTTACGAAAAAATTGTTTATTCGATCGAGGTATAAAAAAAAAAAACGTTGACAGATTTTTTTTTTATTTTTTTCGCGTTTGTTTGTTCGTTTGTTTGTATATTCGCGTTTACGCGTTTTTGTTTGCCTGCCTGTCATAAAAATAAATAAATAAATAAATAAAGCTTTAGTTTCGTATTACTTTTTTTTTTTTTTTTACTCTTAAATATTTAATTTTACGAAAAAAAAAAAAAAAAAATTCACGAGGGAAATTTTTTTTTTTTTTTTAATTCGCGCGACAATAAAATATCGCGTAACATATAAAATTGATGTCATTCATTTGTTTGTTTCTCCTGTTGTCGTTTGTCGTTTTTTTTCTGTTATTTTTCCACTTCTTCCTACCACCACTACGCACGCACCATCCACCCACGCCCTTTTTCATTCTCTTATTTAAAATTATTAAAATTTAATTCGTGTAAATGTTGCTCAACGTTTAAAAAAAAAATAGTTAAATAATAATAATAATTTTCGACGGTTCTGTCGTCATCGTTGTTGTTGTGTAAGTTAACAGTAAATAAAACAAAGAATTTTCATTCACTTAGTCACTCACACGTCTCGAGAGAGGGGGAGAGAGAGAGAGATAGAGAAAGAGAGACAAAAAAAAGCAAAAGAAAAACGAGGGAAACAAGAGATTTATTTTAAGCTCGAAAAATATAAAGGTGAAATGATGATGGTGAAAAAACAAGTAGCGGGAGGAGGGGGGCACGGAAAGAAAATGAAAATGACAATGAGAATAGTAATAATAGTAATAATATTAAAACTCTTTTTTGTTTTGTTTTGTTTTTTTTTTAAATGATATGAATTTTTATTATATTTCGTAATTAATAAAAATTGAATATAAAAAAAAAATTTTATATTCGCGCTATAAAGAACTTTTTCTCTTCCTCTCTCTCACTCTCTCTGTCTCTCTCTCTCTCTTTTTCTCTTCTCTATGAAAATAATAAAAATTTATTATTTTAAATAAATGCCTTCCTTTTTTTTTTTTTTTTTGCTGCCCAAGGATCGTAATCGTACTTACGTTTTTATAGTAAATATTTGATTTAATTAAATTAAAAAAATTTTTTTTTCTTTTTTTTTTTTTTTAAATAATCGATTCCGAAAGTTAATTTTTTTTTTTTATTAAAAAATGGAGTTTATTAATTAATTAAGCCGAGATGTTATTATTATTATTATTATTATTTAAATTTATTAGAAGGATTCGTTTGAATGCGTGTTTGAACGATCCGAATCAAAAAAAGAAAAAAAAGTTTTTTAACGTAATTTATTTTAATAATTATAAAATTATATAATCATTATCATCATCGTCTGAGTTAATCAATGATTTTTTATATTGTTTATAATGACGTCATAGTTTTTTTGATGAACCAAATCATGAATTGTAATTTTTTTTTATATCTTTTTGTCTACCCCCACTATTTTTTTTTTCTTCTGATTTTTACGATCGTGACAATGAAGTGTAAATAATTAATTAAAGAAAATCATCATCATCATTATTATTATTATTATTATTATTAATTATTGAAAATTTTAAATTGATTCAAATTGTAAAATTAAAAAAAAAAGGAAATCATTCGGAAAACAAAAAAAAAAATTAGAAAGAAAATTAATAAAAAAAAAATGTAAAATGAATTATATCGCTTATTGTTTACACGTACAACGTGGGTTCTTTTTATGTTTTCAAAAAAATAACGAAATAATAATTTAATTAAAATTATATATGAATAAAATTTAAAGGGATTCGTGACGTAAGCTGACGTCACACTACGTCATAAAAAAAATTTTTTTTTGATTTAGTTATTGTAGTCACGGCGGATATGAGTTAAACAAAAAAAAAAAAAATCGAAAAAAAAACGTGGAAGAAGAAAAATAAAAGAAAAACGGAAATTTTTTTTTTTAAGAATACATAAATAAATAAAGGGTCGATTGGTTTTTTTTTGCAAAACCACTTTTATTATTATTATTATTATTATTATTATTATCATTATCGGATTAAGGGAAATGTTTTTTTATCAGTTGGAAAATAAAAAATTGGTATAAACGTAAATAAGGGTGTGGCTCCTCTCGTTGTTTTTTTTTTCGGTAAAATAAAAAGAAAAAAATGGAGAGAAGAAATGCGTAGACAGAAAAAAAATAATAATAATAAAAAATGTAAAAAATGAAATCACGGAGACAAACAAAAAAAGGAAAGGAAAGAGAAAAAGAAAAGGATAGAAAACGGACATAATTGCGCAAATATATATAAAAATTTTTTTCTTTTTTTTTTCCGGTGATGAAAATAACGAAACGTTCGATCGAAAATTGATGACCTTCTTACATTGGTTTGAATTCGTGTGACCTTTGAACCTCTTTTATTATTATTTTATTTTACGTTTTCTTCGTCTTTGGTTTTTTCTATCTCTCTTTCTCTCCGTATCTTTTTCCTTTATCACATTTTATGATGATGATGATATGTGAAACCAGAAAAATTGTAAGAAATCCGTAAGATAACTTTTCTCTTATGGATCATTCAACGATTTTTCCTTTTATATTAAAAAAGGAAGAAAACCTCTTATCCCGAAAGGTTGAAAATCAATTTGTCATTTCTTTGTGAGTTTTTTTTTATATATATATAAAAGGTTCGTTTTTTAAAATTTACGAAGCCATATCTCAATGTCGGTTTTATTGTAGGTAAGAAGAAGAAGAAAAAGGGTTTTTTTTTTATGTTCAGGGAAAGGAAAAAAAAGGAAAAAAAAAGTTTCCTTTTAATAATAATATTTTTCAAAACTTTTTTTTTTTTTTTTTACTTTATTTTACGTACCTGAAATAACTTGAAAAATCTTTTTTCTTTCTTTCTTTTTTTTTTCGGGAGGAGAGAGAGAGAGTTTAAAAGGAAAAGAAAATGTGTGTGTGTGTGAGAGAGAGAGAGAGAAAGAGAGTTAGTGAGTGAATAAAAAAAAAATTTATTTAATCCTATTCAACTGAAAAAAAAAAAAAAAAGTTGATTTCAAATATTTTTTTTTTTAATTAAAAAAAAAACATTTTTTTTCGGGGGGAAAGAAGGGATAAACCTTTCCTCCCCCTCCTTACGTATTTAAGTAAAATTTTCCGGTAGTTCTCTCTCTTTCTCTCGACGATTTCATTATGAAAATTTTTCTTAATTTTTTTTTTTTTTGAAAATTTCAAATTTCCTTTTTGAAAACTCCTTTTCCGGACTTTTAAGATTTTCATTTTCGTAAAAGGTCAAAGTTTACTATTAAATTATAATTTATATTAATAATAATAATAATAATAAAGACGTAGTTTATGTGAAATGTAATAAAATTCGGTCGCGCGGTACCTCATTGAAAAAAAAAAAAAAAAAAAATTTTCTTAAACATAAATTTTGATTTATTAAACTCATAAAAAATTATTATTATTATTATTAGATTTCTAATAAATTTGTTTTTTTTTTTTTTTTAGGTAAGTTTTTTTTTTTTTTTGGGTTGGTAACGAAGCTATATTGTTATAAAGACAACAACAAAAGTTATAAATAAATCTGAACGAAGAGAAGGAAACGTATAATTTAAATAGTTCGATTATTGGGTAAGTTTAAAACACGGTTCGAAAAAATTAACAATAATATTTTTGTTGGTTACACTCCCCTTTTATCATTATTATTATTATTATCATCATCATTTTTTTTCGTATGTTAAACGCCATATGGTTATAACCCTCCTGTTCCCAACAGGAGGTTTGAAAAAAAAAATTTGCAATTTTTTTTTTATTAAATTTTACACACAATATTATTCAATCATATTGTAACAATGCCAACCGTCAAAAAAATAAATTACATCGCTCAACTTTATTCTCATACCAAAAAAAATTTTTTTTTTTTTTTAAAAAAAATCCAGAATATATTTAAATACAAATTCATCATTTCATTTTTATGCCAATTTTTAATAATAATAATAATAATAATAATAATAATAATAATAATAATAATAATAATATAATGATTCGAAAGGTAAAATGAAAAAAAAAAAAAAATTTTTTTTAGTACGATTGAGTCCCTTGACGTAATTTTTTTTTTTTTTTTATCGTGAACAATAACTGAAAAAAATACATGCAAAAGGGGGAGCTTATAAAAATGATCGATAGGGGGTGTGCAAGTAGTTGAGGAGTGGGTGGGTGGGTGGGAAAAGCGGAAACGGAAACGACGACGACGAGGAGGAGGCGACGGTGGCGGTGATTTGATGACGGTGGTGGGAAAAAGAAGTATATTAGGAAGGGAAGATTAAATTTTTTTAAAAATAAATGTGACGTAAATATTATAATTTCTTTTTTTTTATTTTTTATTCGGTTAATGGTTTTTTCTCCGCCATTTTTTTTTTTTAATAATTTGTTGTCGCGAATAATACTAATAATAATAATTTATAGTTTACGATTTGTAATTATAACTCGGCGCAAAAAAAAATCTAATTTGTTTTAAAAAATAAAAAAAAAAATTTTCCGATACGTAAACAAATATTGTTATTATTATTATTATTATCGGGAATTGTTTTTTTTTTGCGTAAAAATTTATAGCGCTATAGAAAAATTACCCTTTATTTTTTTTTTATACCTTAAAAGTGGTAATATAAAAAAAAAAGAGGAAAAAAGATAAATTTTTTTTACACGTTTTTTTTTTTTAAAAATTCAACAAAATTGTAAAAAGGGCATTAATAATTCAAGTTTAAGTTTTTTTTTTTTTTATATTGCCTAATCTAGAAAGTAAAAAAAAAAAAAAAAGGAAAAAAAGGAAAAAAGGAAAAACAAACAAACAATAAAACAACCACAACATTGAAATTTTCTTCTTCTTCTTCTTATTTTTGTTTTATATATAAAATTATTTTCTAAGAAAATTTACTGCCGGGAAAAATCACGTGGAAAAACATTTTTTTTTTTTTTTTTTTTTATTAACCCTCTAACCATCAAAATGTTGTTGTTGTTGATTTACTTTTTTTTTTTAAATTTTTTATTTAATATAATAAAAAAAAAAAAATCAATTTCAAAACCCAAAAGGAAAAAAAAATTTCGTTTGTTTCGTTTGTTTGTTTGTTTGTTTGTTTTATTATTTTATTTTATTGTATCGTTTCATCATCGTCAAATAAATATGGCGAAAAAATTTTAAGAAAAAAAAAA
>NW_002987338.1:66887-79463 GCF_000006295.1 Pediculus humanus corporis
TTAGTGATTTTAAAAAAAAAAAAATTGTTTGTTTGTTTGGCGTGGTTTTGTCATTTGCGCGACAATTTTCTCCCCCTCCCTTCCTCCCTTCCCCCTTCCCCACACACCCACGCACACAATTTTATTATTCAATTTATTTATTTTTTTTTTTTTTAAAAACTCCGCTTAATTATCATCGTCATTATCGTCTTTATTACCACAAAGTGATACGAAAAAAAAAAATAATAATAATAATATTTTTGTTTGAAAAATTCTATTATCAGTAAATGCGAATGATAAGAAACATACGAAAAAAAAATTCAACATCGTTAATGAGAAAGAGAGTGAGAGAGAGGGAGAGAAAAAAAAATTTTCCGGCATTTTTCATTTTTTTTTTTTTGAGTTTAACATTACGTAAAAATTTTCCGTTAAATTTTTTTTTTTTTCTGGAATTTTTTCCAGTCGTACTACGATGAGGGGGGAAGAGAAGATGGAAGAGATAATAAACATCGTGATAATAAAAATAATAATAATAACTAACTGTTTAAATTAAAAATAGAAACCTGTAACCGTTGTTACGACAATAAAAAAATTAGGTAAAATTTTTTTTTTTTGGATGTATAATTTCCGGTTTTAATTAATTTCCTATATACGATCTCTCGTGTGTGTGTGTGCGTGTGTGCGTGCGCGTGTGCGTGCGCGTACGAGTTTGTAATAATAATAACATTCATTTGACGTTTTTATTACGTCTTCAATTAATTTTTTTTTTTTTTTTTTGAAAAACATATTTCTTTGTCTGGAAAAACAATATTAAAATGGCGATTAAATCTAAATATCGTGAGGGAATTCATTTTTTTTTTTTTTTGTAGTTTGAGTAAAAACCTAATTTTCTCAGGGTTATGGAATTCAATGGTTTCGTGATGAGTTGTTGTTGTTGTTGTTCTCAGTAATAATTATTACTTTTTTTACGAAGTAATAACAAAAGTATGTAAATCGTGCTGTCACAACTACAACGAGTGTTACAATTACTATTTCGAATATATAAAATTCAATTTATTGATTTTTTTTTTTTTTTTTCTACGAAGCAAATTTTTTTGTCGGCGGGGAGGGAAGGGGTGGAGTGAGAAGGGGAGAGGAGTTTTCTCGGAAAAGTTTTTTTTTTTTCAGATGGACGATTTTTATTATAATAAATTATAAAAAAATCAGTTGGATTTTTATAAGATTTTATTTTTATGTATTTTCGAAAGTTTTACATTATTGAATTTAGTTTTTTTTTTTTTTTTACCTGCATTTTTTCCTTTTCCCTGCCCCCCCACCCCCCATACTCTTTCTTTCAATCTCAACATTTTCTTTTAAAAACGTGGCATGTTACAAGAAGATTTTTCTGTCGTGAAATTTTCCCTTTTTCTTTTCTTTCCTTTCCTGCTGATTTATCATTTTTTTTTCGAAAAAAGAGTAAGATATATTCGGGGGGAGAGGGTATCGGAAGGGAGATAAAGGGGGGAACGCTGAGTAAAAATAAAAGAACTAAGAAAAAGAAGATGAAAAAAGAAAATTGAAATTTGCATTTCGTGAATATCTAAAAAAAAAAATTACTTGAAATAAGTTATGCTTAAAACGTGACGTTAGTTTTATTTATCGTGTCTTTAAAAACGACGCCATTAATGAATTACAAAGTATTAAACGTGTATAATACTCTACCATTCGGGAAAAATTACATTCGATGAGGTAAAATTTAACCAAACGAAGAAGAAGAAGGATTCTCCAAGATGAAGAAGAAGAAGAATCAAGCTGTAAATTCTCTTACTGAATTTTAAAACTCATTAGATTCCCTTAAAATGTCTTTCTCTCTTTCTCTACCTCTATCTTAAGTCTCTCTATCTCTATCTCTCTCTCTAAGCATTCTCATTCTTCTGTGTAAAACATAATAAATTCGGTAAAACTTTGTTAAATAATATTGTAATATTTAGAATAATAATAATAATAATAACGGCTGAGGGTTTTTCTTGTACTCCCTTCTCATTACCTGCTCTTCTCACTTCTTAACTCCCCTCCTCCCCCCCTCGAAAAATTTTCCTCAATTTTAACAATCCAACCTTTTTTTACCCCTTTTTAACTCATTGGCGTTTTTCGAAAATAATCTACGGTTATAATGTCATTATATTTGAATATTTTTCATCATTTTAATTTCGAAAAAAAAAGAAATAGATGAAGGCTCGAGATTGTTTTAATATTTCCACGAGAAAAAAGTTCGTGGCAGTAGTAAAGAAAAAAAAATTATTTTATTTAAATGTTCGATTCGGTTGAAAATTCGGAAAAAATCATGAAGTAAAGAAGATATGTTTAAACTTTTAATAAAGATTTTCATAAAAAAACGTTGGAGAAAATATTAAAGGAGGTAATTTAGGGGGGAAAGAGAAGGGAGAAAAATGGAGAAAGAGTGCGGAAGGATGGTAGAAGAGGGGGTGTCACGGTTTTTAATACCATTTAAATGAGAAAGTGAAAATAAAAAAAAAAAAAAGAAAAATTCAAGTTGCAAAACAAAAATTATTATTTTAATAAATCACAACATAACAACAGATGTTGGATGATGATAATAATAATAATAATAATAATAATAATTACTACGGGATAATATATCGTTAAAACGCGACTCGTTTCCGTTTTTCCTTTTTTCTTATTTTTTCTTATTTATTCAAAGTTTTAAAAACGCGACACTTAAGGGGGGGGGGAGAAAAAATAAAAAGAAAAAAATTATTCGGGATTCCCCGCGATCGATGAATCGAATTTTGTTTGTTAATGAGAGAAAAGGCTCTAACCTTTTTTTTTTACATATTAATTGTACGAAAAAAAGGTGAAAGGTTATTCAACAAGACTAAAAAGTTAATTATAAAAAAAAAAAAAAAAATTCCCACCTTTTTTTTCCACACCTACGACTCGCCGATTGTTTTCCCTTTACTCCGCCTACGGCGCCACCGTCATCATTTCCTTTGACAAAAAAAGTGACGTCATTTAAAAAATTTAAATTCGAAAATTACAAAAAAAATTGAAAAAATTACGTTTAATTGCTTTATCGTACTTTGTTTTTCCACCTTTTTTTTTACCTTTTTTCCTTTTTTCCTTTTGTTCGAAAACCTTTTTTCAATTTCGTCGAAATTAATTTTTTTAAGGTCGAAACGAAAAAAAAAGGTGGTACATTTAATAAATATCTCGTTTTTTTAGTTAATTATTTAATTAATTTTTATCGGTAAAATTAATAATAATAATAATAATCGTTTACGATAATATTGTTAATCGTTATTATTATTTTAAAACTTTTTCTTTTCTGCTCTTTCTCTCTCTCTCTCGGGTTTTTTTTTAACGGAAAAGGATCGAAATAATAAATCGGTTTCATTAATAAATTTTTATTTTTTTATTGGTTGTAATTGTGTGTAGTAACAACACCGGAATTCAATTACGTTTATAATTTAGTCATTTCCTTTTAATTTAATCGATGAAGAGTAACAGTAACAGTTACAACAACAAACAGTTAACTACGAAACCGTTTTTAAATTGTTAATAATGTGAGAGAGAGAGGAAGAAATAGATTTAGAAAACCGGAAATGAAACAAAAAAAAAAAAAATTTCCGCATTACAAATGTATATATAATTGTATGCGATTTTTATGTTCAGAAAAACAAAACAAAATGATTTTCTTTAGTTTATTATCAATATTATCGTTAACGTAATTTTTTTTGAAAATAATTGTCGGGTTGTTTGTTGATTGTCGGTTGTTGTTGTTTTTATTTCGTCACGTTTTTTTTTTTTTTTCGTTTACGAAGCGGAAAACGTGTACCTGATTTTAAATGTAATGGAAAATAATTTTTTTTTTTTTTGAAAAACATGATGAGTTGATAAAAAATGTATGAAGATGAAAAAAAAGAAAAAGAAAACCAATTTTATTTTTCTTCTTCTTTTTTTTTTACTCCTTTCTGCAATCTCTCTCTCTCTCTCTCTCTTTCTTTTTATATCGACCTAGCATTTATTTGTAACGAATCTTTTGAAGAAAAAAAAAAAAAAAAATTTTATGCTGACGTTTTTTGTATAATCAGCTCTACTACACATATTTACCCAAAATCAAAAAAAAAAACACATCCGGGGAAAAGATGTATTTCACCCCATCCGCCCCTTCTTGCATCTTCCCTTTTTTTCCATCCCTTATTTTAAATCCATCGAAATGATACCTTTGAGAATAGTAAGAAGAAGTAGTGGTGGGGATGGTGATGGTAGTAGTAGTAGTGACAGAAGGAAGAGTTGTTGCATCAATTTTTTTTTTTCTTTTTCAATCAACCCCTACGTTGGTTGGTTTTAAGGAGGGGAAAAAAATATTAACATGGTAATAATAAAAGACAAGGAGGAAAGTGAAAAACCATGTGGAAGGCGGGGAAGGGGGAAACAGAAATAAGAGAAGGGAAGATATTATAAAGAGATAAAATAAGATGACAATGAGTAAAGCTAGGGGAGGTTTTTTTTTAGCGTTTTAAGGGATGATATATCTCAAGATCACAACAAACTAGAAAGCTAATAGTTGTTTTATTAATAGATAATTCGGTAAGGGTTCGATTTTCATTAGAAAATTACTTCTTAAGTGTTATCTCTCTTATCATTCACGCGTGTTAAAATTCCGCCATTTTCTTTTACCTCCCCCCCAAAAAAAAAAAAAAATAATTATCCCATCTTTTTTCGTTTTTTCTTTAATTCGTCGTCCGCCATTTTGTTGTGATTTTAATTCGAGAATTTATCGATGACGTAATTAATTTTTTTTTTACCAGGGAGGAGCGAGGGGAAGCGAGGGGGAGGAGGGAGAAGGAGGAGAGAATAATAAAAAAACGGACGTTAAAATTTTTATTTACGTGCGTTTGGAGATTCGGATGTAAGGAAAAGTGGATGGAAAAAGAAAAGAAAAAATTTTTCTCTTCCCCTCTCTCTCTTCCTCTTCCTCTCTCTTTCTATTTGCATTTCTATCAATTCCATAATGTATATCTGAATGGAATAAAAATGAACGTGTAATTTATTATGCAGACAGGTAAAAAAAAAAAAAAAATTAAATAAAAATTTACTTTTTTTACGGTTTATAAAAAAAAAAAAAATAATAATAATAATATACATGAAAGTTTTCATACTACTACTACTACCACCACCACCACTACTTCCCCCTATCCTCTTGTATTTTTATATCAAGAAGAAAAATTTATTGTTTTACTTTTTTTTTTTTTTTTACATCTGGAGAGAAAAATTGCTTTTGTAAAAAACTTTTGTCCTTTTTTTTTTTATGAATTTTCCATCGGATTTTTTTTTTTTTTTGTTAAACGCTGGATAAAAATTTTCATCGTATAAATTTTTAATGCTCGTAGGTTTTTCCATTTGTTATAAAAAAAAAAAATCAGGGGTTCGATCGAGTCGGAATAAGAAAATTTTTTTTTTTTTTGCGTCTCTTGCGATTTTGATTTTCCTGTGGGAAAAAAGGGTTTGTTAATGTATTTTTCCTGTATGCAATATTTGCTGTTAAATCACGATGATGATGATGATGATGAGAATAATAATTCGTTTGTTTTTTTTTTTTTTTAATTGCGTAAAATTTTTTTTTTTTTTTGAAAACGTTACGGAATTTTTACTTACATTTCTGAAATGAAAATAAATTTAAAAGTCTCTAGAGTTTTATCATTATTATTATTATTATTTCTTTTTATAAGTTGTATTATTGACCCTCTCGGTTTCGTGATAAAAACAATTTAAAAGAAAAGTAAAAAGGGAAAAGTTATGAAAAAAAAAAAGGAAAAAAAGGTTAGAAGAAAGAAAATTATCTTTTTTTATGTTGGATAATATTAAATCAAAAGGAATTTTATCATTGAAAGAATGAATGACCACCACCACAACCAAACAAAGTCCAGACTTTTTTTTCTTTTTCTAGAAGAAAAAGAAAGAAAGAAAGAAATAGAAAGAAAATGCTTTCTTTCTTTTCTTTTTTTCTCGTGAGGTTTTTATTAGCGGAAAAAAAATTTTTTTTTTTTTTTTAACAAAAAAAAAAAAAACTTTTTGCGATACAGTTCGAATTCTTTTAACAAAGTTTATTTTTTTTTCTTTATCAACATTCCCGTCGTCGACGTCATCATCATCATCATCATCATCTTATCTTTCTTTTATTCATTTTCTTCTTTGGTTTTTTCTTCTTCATCTTCTTATTGTCTCGTTTACAAAAAAAAAAAAGGATAAAAAGGGAAAAAATTGTTATTGAATTGCAGAGTCAGAAGTTTTTCTTTTTTTTTCTCCAGAGTTGAATTTTTTGATTGTGGAAAAATCTCTCAATCGATGGGAAGAAATCAACCGAAGAATATCGATTTTTTTTTTTTAATCGTATTCATCATCATTATTATTTTTTCCAGAATTTTAAACGATTTTTATTTATCTTAATGTGGAAAGAAAATATGGAAAAATGTCGAAAAATTTTTTTTTTTTTAACGTATATAGTTTCTCATTTTCCCTCACGTCCTTCCCGTTTCCCTTTATTTCGCCCATTTCCGCTTCCCCCATTTTCAAAAACTTTGTGACGTCGACGTCGACGTCGTCGTCGTCGTCGTCGTCATTGTTTAGTTTTAAAATTCGAATAATTTTAATTATTATTAATTGTTAATAAATCATTTTCTCCGTATTAAAATTATGAATATTAAAATTTAATAATAATATTAATAATAATAATAAAATTTTCAAAATATTTTCATTGTCAAAGGAAAAATCAAAGGAATTTCGGGTGGTTTGAAAACTACAAAAACAACAACAACAAAAAATATTTAACGACGATGACGATTTGTTCTTTTTCTTTTTTTTTTTTTGGGGAGAGGGGGTATTAATAGAAAAGTGGGGATGTCGACGACGTGGTAGCAGAAGAAAAGACAAAACGAATAAGAAGATTTAAAAAAAAAAAAATTTTTTTTTTGTTTTGTAAATTTTGAAAATTTTAATGAGAGGAAAAATATTTTTCATTTTTTTTTTTTTTGTTTGTTGTTGTAAATTTGCGGTAACAAACTTAAATTTTTCTTGCTATTAGGAAAATAATAATAATAATAATGATAATAATAATAAAAAGGGAAATTCTTTTGAGGTAAAGAAGAAGAAGAAAAAAAAAAGAAAAAGATTTAAGGGATGCTTTTTTCAATGTAACAATAAAGACGACAGTAAGGAAAAAATTCTCGTGGCATAAAACTACCATCTTTTTCTTATTCTCTCTCTCTCTTTCTCTCTCCCCCCTCTTTTCTTCATTCGTTTTTGTTCGTGTCCTTTTCTTTTTTTCTTTTCCTCTTTATTCATTCCGACTCGAAAGCATTAAACGTGTATATATATATTTTAATGCTGTTACTTTCTCGTTTTTTTTTTGTTTTTCCTATTATTATTTCGAGGGGATTTCAAAGAATATAAAATAAGAATGAGGGGGAAGAAAGGGGGGGATTTATAAATTTTTCTAAGACTAAGAAGGTATATTTTAATTTGTTATTATTATCACTAAATCATTTTACTATTAATTTTATTATTATTAAAAAAATTTTTTTTTGTCTTTTATTTTATTTTATTGTTCGTTTCATCCCTCGAGAAAAGTTTTTAAAAAAAAAAAAGTCAAAAATTTTTAAAATAAAACGCGTGCGGACGATGGGGGGATGATAGGAAGTGGGAGAAGAGGGGAAGAAAGGGGAGGGGTGGTTATTAATAATTTTTTTTTTTATTTTATTTAATGGCGCCCTTAATGTTCGAACGTATTTATATACTTTCTTCCCTTCTTTTTTCCCCACTTCCTTTTTAACTTCCTTTTTTTTTTTTTTTTAAAGAAAATTTTAATTGTTATGATGGCGTCTATCTCTCTCTCTCTCTCTCTCTCTCTCTCTCTCACTCACTCATTCATTACAAGAGTTTTTTTTCTTTTCTTCTTTCCTTCCTTCCTTCCTTTCTCGTTTATAATTTTTTTTTTTTTTTTACGATGGTTGGTCGGAGAAAAAAAAATAGCAATTTACGGAAAGGATTTCTTTTTTTTTCTCTCTCTCTCTCTCCCCTAATTTTGTGTAAATTTTATTAATGATAATAGAAAAAGTAATTTTAGTGAGGAGGTCGTAGGGGTTGTGATAAAGGTCGTCGTCGTAGTGGCGTCGCTGCCGTTGTAACAATCTTATAAAATTTATCAGAAAAAAAAAAATTAAATTTCCAAAAAGTTCATCTGGATTTTTTTTTTTAAAGAAAAAAAAATTACAATTTATTTCCGGTTCGGTTATATCCGGTTTAAATTAGACATTGAAAATGATTCGTCACGTGCGTACCTTATAAAAAAAATGATGATGATAATAATAATAATTAGAGAAAACAACATATATATATATATATATATATGTATAAAACTAAATCTGTCTCTTTTTCTCTCTCTTCTTTTTTCCTCTTTCTCTCGTCGCCATTTTTTTTTCGTAAGGTATTTTACAGTTCATAAGCACGTAAATACAAAAAAAAAAAAATATGGGGAAGGGAAAGAAAAATTGAGAAAAGGGAGCCTAAAAAAAAAAAAAGCTCCCCATAATCTTATTTATCATTTTTACGCATGCAAAATTACGTTTTTTTTCCCTCCCCTTCTCCCCCTCCTTTATTTTCCCTACCCTCCTATTATTTTTTTTTGTTTGTTGGTTGCTTGCTCCTGCTGGAAAATATATGTATAAAAAAAAAATTTGTTTTTTACCTTCGTTTTTTTTTTATATGCTTTTTATTTTTTTCTCTTTCCAGTTTATTTCTTTTGACCAAAATCCAAAAAGACCGTTAATACTTTTATTATTATTATTATTATTATTATTATATTTCGTGCTTTCTCGACACCTTTTTATTTCTAACCATGTATACGTGAATCGGTTTTTATATATATATTATTTTTTTTTGTTTTTCGTACCCCGAAAAAACATTTCATTAACATCGTAACTTGGAGTAACGCGAACGTAAAATATTTTTTTTTTTTTGTAAAATGTTCTAGAAAAAAAAGAAATTGTTATTATTATTATTATTATTATTATTACTACTACTTAACCGAACGTTTTTAACGTTTTAATTTACAGCGATCCAAAATAAAAAAAAAAAAAATTTAATTTTTTACCAATTCTTGAAATCTAACTAATAAAAACATTTATTCTAATTGTTTACAAAACAATATTATTATTATTATTATTATTAGAAATTAAAAAACGGCGATTGCCACTAAAAAACAAACCACAGAAAACCGATAAAAAAACGTGGCGTAGAAAAAAAACCGAGAAATTTAATTTCGTTTACGAAAAAAAAAAACATAAAAAAAAATAAATAAATGTAGATATTTATTATGTTATTATAAATCGATTTGTTTTTTTAAAATGTTTTTTTATGTTTTTATGTTTTTTTGCTGCAACAAAATTTTTAAAATGTTTAAATGGTTTCTTAATAATAATAATAATAATAAATTTAATAAATTAATTTAAAATCGTTTCGGTTTTTTTTATTTTTTATATAAACCGATCAGGTTATTTTTTATCGATCGTAAATCGATCGTCATTTTTATTAACGCCTTTTAATAAAAATCATACGATACGTATCGATCAATCGATCGATCAAAACTCGATCGATTTATTAATTTTTAAATTTACACTAAAATAAAAATAAATCCGAAGATTTATACGAAACGAATAAAAAAAATTAAATTTATGAATTGATCATATAATAATAATTGTTTTTATTTAATAATAAAACAAACAACCAACAAACAACAAACAAACAAACAAACTAAAAAAAAACTATTTTCGTAAAGTAAAACAATAAAAAAAATAAAATAAAATAAAATAAAATAAATTACTTAAATCTTACCTGGATAGTTTTTTTTTTTGTTTTGGAAAAACATTAAAAAAAAAAAACTTTCCAGACGTTCGATTTAAAATTTTTATTTATTTATTAATAAAAATTTATTAAATTAACAAATTTAATAACAATAAATAAATAAATAAATAAAAAAACTGGAGAATTTAAAAAAAAAAAAATTGGTTCGAATCGATGACAAATAAAAAAAATCAACGTCACCCTTTTTCGGATTAATATCCGATTTAAAAAAAAAAAAAAAAAGTTAGCAGAAGAAAAAAATGTCAACATTGAAGAACTGGAAGTACAAAAAATTTTTTTTTTCTTCTCCAGTTTTCTCACGTTTCTAGTTTTTTTTTTCAACCGTCCCTCGAAATAAAAAAAAATAAAAAAACCCGTTGGGAATGGGAAATTAAATATTTTTATCAAATTTTTTTTTTAATTTTATTATTATTATTATTTTTATTTAATTTTATTTATTTACAAATTATTTATTAAAATTTATTAATAATAATAATGAAACGTTTTACGTTGGTCTATATATAAATAAATAAATCGATCGATCGACGGGGTAAACGTAAACTTAATTATAATATATACATAAATAAAAAAATTTCTTATTAAATTAATTTATTTATATAATTACGTCTTAAATTACGTCATAAATTACGTCACGTTAATTTAATTTTTTCGAATCGATAATTTTTTGTTTTCGTTTTCCCCCGCCCCTTCCCCTCTACATCGTTTTTTTTTTTTTTTGCTTTTGTTGTCGTTACTCGTAAATTTACTCCTTTGTGAACAAAAACGTTTTATTATTATTATTATTATTATTAACTTTTTAAAATTATTTATAAAATTTTATTACGTAACAATTATTACACAACAGGTAACAAAAGTGAAAGAAAGGGAAAAAGAGAGAGAGAGAGAGAGAGGGAGAAACATTTAAAGCAATCAACGAAAACATTTATGTTGTTTTTTTTTCTATATGTTTTTATTATTATTATTATTATTTATTCAGTACGCATTAATGTATAAATATAACGAATTTTGTAGTTGTTGTTGTCGTCGTCGTCGTCGTTGTAATGAACTACAATCTAAAAAAAAAAAAAAAGGAAAAGGAGTGGATTACAAAATAATTTCCCTTTCCAACGGTCCAATGAATCCTTTTTAAATTTCATTTAAACACACAAACAAAGAAGAAAAAAAAAAGTGAATAAAAAACGTTTAACCTTTTTCAAATATCTTCTTCGCATGCACAACAAAAAAAAAAAAAAACGTTTTATTTTTTTTTTTTTTGTTTGTCGTTGTCGTAGTCGTTTGTTTTTTTTTTTATATTAATTTTTTATTTTAAAAAATCAAGTTTTTATCATTATTATTATTATTTTTTAAACCTGTAAAACTCTTCTCTGACGACAAAATATTGCCTCGAAAATAATTAATAATAATAATGATAAAACGTGAATGAAACACAACAAAGAGATAATAATAATTATTCAATGACATTTTTGATAGTTAAACAACAACAACAAATCTGACTCGAATTATTTATAATAATAATAATAATAATATTCTTTTTCTCTCTCTCTCTCACTTATTTATTTCCGCTAAGGTAAATATCAAATGATATAATTTTTGATTTCGTTTTTCGTTAAAAATAATTTTTTTTTTTTTTATTCTCTTCTCTTCCCCGAGACAAATTCTCACACACCCACGCACACGCACACGTACACCCCCCTTACGTTTGTTTTACAAAATGAGACGAACGAAAAAATAATAATAATAATAAATAAATTGCGAAAATTTTTTTGTTCCCTTTTTTCATACGCGAATTAATTTTAATCACGTAGGAAAAGAAGAAAAAAAAGGAAACAACTAGAAAAGAACTAATTGTAACTTCCGGTTTTTTATATTTTTTTACAAAATTTTATTTATTTATTTATTTTTATTGCACAAAAATATAAATTTTAATAATAATAATAATAATAATGATGATGATGGTGGTAAAATAAAAAAACAAACAATTAATTTATTTTTTTATTCATTCATTTTTTAATTATTTATATATTTTCGCATAGCATTTTATTAATTTATTTATTTAATAGTTTATTAAAATCTTTTTTTTGTGCGTGAGTGCGTGGGTGCGTGAATCATACCTGAAAAGGTTTAACACGAAAAGGGATGGATTAAATATATATATTTTAATTAAATATTCAAATCACATATTTAATTATTTAAAGTTTTCAAAATTTATTTAAAATGTTAAAGGTTAAACATAAGAAACGTTAAATAATTTTCCCTCAGATAACTTCGAAAACATTTATTATTATTATTATTATTAGTATTATTATTATTATCATTTTTAACTTTTTCTATTTTTTATCAACTTTTTATTTTATTTAATTATTATTATTATTATTGTTGTTGTTGTTGTTGTAGTTGCGGTTGCGGTTGTTTGTTTTTTGCTCATTTGAAAACAAACAAAAAATTATAATAAATAAAGATTTTTTAACAATTTTTTATTTATTAATGCTAATGATTATGATGATAATAATAATAATAATAACGTATGAATAGGTGTGATGTTAAAATTAAATAATAATAATAATAATAAAGCAGAAGAAATTTTTTTTCTCACTTTTTTAAAAACAAAAGATTATTAAATTAATGAATATAAACTGGAAAGGGGAGAAAAAAAATTTTTTTTTTTTTTTTGTTTCT
>NW_002987338.1:79668-82248 GCF_000006295.1 Pediculus humanus corporis
CGTTTCTCTTTTTCGCCATTATTATTATTTTTTTTGTTGTTGTTCTTCTTTTGTTTAAAATTGTAAAAAAATGATGATAATAATAATAATAATTTTTTTTTGCCGTTGTGACTTTTGTGCCGATGTTGAATTTGTTTAAATATTGTTCGTCAAAAGATTGATAGTTGAGGGTAAAAAAGAGAGAGAGAGAGAGGAAGAAGAAAGTTGGTGGAAAAGTTTGTTTGACTTGTGTGTAATTTATGTATTGGTTCTTTAAAAACTTGAATGTTTTCTCTCTCTCACTCTTTCTCTTTCTTTCTGTTTTACCCTCGCCCCCCTCTATCTCTCTCTCGTTTTAGACATGTGCCGTAATAATTTTCTAATTATTTAAATCGATATATACAAAATCAAATTGATTAAAATTATTTTATATTTTTTTAAATTTAATTTTTGTAAATTTGAAAACAGACAAACAAACAAACAAACAAATACAAACAGGGTATTGATAATAAAAAAAAAAGAAAAAAATTAATTAATTAACTAATTTGAAATTTTTCATCTTTAAACAAAAATAATAATAATAATAATAATAATAAACCGGAAGTTTGAATTTGATAATTTTTAATATTTTGTAAAACTTTTAAAACATTTTTCGCAAAGAAAAAAAAAAAACAATTTCTTTTTTTTTTCTAAATCATCAGCTGTGATTTTCATCAACTTTTTATTTAGTTCTTCCTCTCTCCCTCTTCCCTCTCCCCCCTCTTCCCCCCTCTCTATTTCCCTCTCTATCTATCTCTTTCTTTTCGCGATTTCTTCCATTTCATTTTTACCGTTTTAAAGTAAAAAAAAAAAAAAATTCGAAAACTTCTTTCTTTTTTCTTTTGTTAAAGAAATCTTTTTTTTCTTTTGCTGCTTTTCCAAGCAGAAAAATAAAATTAACTGCTGCCACGTTTTATTTATTTTTTAAAAACAAAAAAAAAAATTGTTTTCTTATTTTTTTTTTTTTAAATTGAAAAAAAATATTATTATCGAAGTTTTTTGTCGTCGTGGAAAAAGAATAAATTCATCGTTTAAATTTTTATCTACATTTCTAAATTTTGGTACTCTTTAATTAAATCGGGAGAGACGAAAAGTTAATTTTTTCGTGGGGGAAAGGAGGGAGAGAGGGAAAGGAGGGAGAGAGGGAAAGGAGGGAGAGAGGGAAAGGAGGGGAAGGGGAGAAAAAAATAATAAAGAAAGCGGCGGTTTAGGGACAATTTTAAAAAATTCATATTTCTTACCTTCTCCCCTTTATACTTTGAAAATTTCGTGCCAAAAAAAATAAAAAATGATTTGAAATAATGAATCCTTTTATTACTATAAATAAAATTATTATTTTTATAGCGCTATAAATGTTTAAATTATATTTAAAAGTAAATTTTTACGTTTTTTTTTTGTTTTTTCCATTAAAATCCAATTTTCTGTATAAATAAACAATAAAAAAGAAAATATTTGAAGAAAAGAGAGGAAAAATTCTTTGATGGTAAAAATAACTCGAGGAAATAAAATGAAAAATGAAAAAAGAAAAAGTTATAAAGACGTAGAGAGAGAGAAAAAGAGAATTTTTTGCCTTTTCCGAGATGAATGACATACAATATTAATCTTAATTCGATTCAAATCCTCAAAAATAAATTTTTTTTTTTAAACTCTGACATTTATTTATTTATTTATAAATAAATAAATAAAAATGTCCGCGTATTAAACAAAAAATAAATAAAATGGTTGGCAGGTATATATGTTTTTTAAGTAATGGAAAAACGTGATAAAATAATCACGTGACACGTAATTCTTACACAAAGATGATAATAAAACATTTGAAACAGAAAAAAAAAATTCATTTGACAAAGGGTGGCTTTGGATAAGGTGGTGGAGGTGGTAAAAAATAATAATAATAATGATAATTAAATTATTACGTAACGTAATAAACGTTCGTACGGTTATAAACTTATAAATTTTTTTTATTTTATTTAATTTTCCGTCATTTTTTTTTTTTTAACTTGTTGCTTATGTCTTATTCGACTTGTTGCTCAACGAAAAAAAAAAAAAAAATTAAATTAAATTAATGGAAAAGGCAAAATTGAAAATAAAAAAAAATTAAAAGGGGATGGAGAGAGAGAGAGGAGGGAGGGACATCGAAAAAAAACCGCCGGTGAAAATAAATAAATAAATAAACCCCCCCCCAAAAAAAAAAAAAATTTTTTTTTGAAATGAATGAAAGGAATTTTATCCGTTAATTTTACGATTAAAAATTTTTTGGTTTTTTTTTTTACCGGGGAGGTAGAAAGGTTTGTTTCGTTATTTGGGGAGGGAAAGAGAAAAAAGGAGAAAATCATGTAAATTAGCGTGCGAAAAGGAAAGAAAAATTGTGGGCGTAGAAGGGGAAAAGGGGGGAGGGTAAAGAGAAAAACCTGTCGAAATAAAGAAGAAAAAAAGGGCGGAAAAAGAAAAGAAAAGAAAATCAATAAATAGAATTTCGGTAGAGATTGGTAAGAAATAGAGAATATAAATCGTAGAGAAAGTTCCGGAATGTGGTGGTGGGGAGAGGGGTAGCAGTAGTAGTAG
>NW_002987337.1:0-4285 GCF_000006295.1 Pediculus humanus corporis
TTCGATGGGACGATTTGTCTCCTGAACTGGGCTCCAGTGACTAACATCTTTGGAGTGGCCAGGGTCAGAAGCAGTGAAATTCACATTCTCGTCGAGCTGCCTCAGGTCGACAGTAGAACAAGATTTGTTTTTTTTGGTTCTTACTTTGTCTTGTTCTCATTTTTTTTTTGCTCTTTTAAGCCAACGGCACGTGGCGTTCTCAAACGGTCACCCATCCAAGTTTACACCACGCCCAATGCTGCTTAACTTCGGTGATCGTACGGGAACCGGTGTGACCAGCACGGTATGGCCGTTGACTTTTATTATTATTATTATTATTATTATTATTATTATTATTGTTATTTATTATTATTATTATTATTATTATTATTATTATTATGCGTTTAAAAGTGCAATTATTAAAGAGTAATTATTATTTATTCATTATTATCATTATTATTATTTTTCCAAAAAGAAAAAAAGAA
The DNA here is from genome assembly GCF_000006295.1 of Pediculus humanus corporis. Lineage (NCBI taxonomy): Eukaryota > Metazoa > Arthropoda > Insecta > Psocodea > Pediculidae > Pediculus > Pediculus humanus. The sequence continues at coordinate 465 of NW_002987337.1, forward strand.
AAGTAAATTAAAATTGAGCAATAAAGAAAAATTTTTTTTTTTTACATTTAAATGCATGCCCATTACAATAATAATAAAAATTATTATTATTATTAATGTGAAAAAATATTTTTCGTAAATTATTACACGTCATAGAGTAACAAAACAAAAAAAAAAATTCACACATTTTTTTAATTTTTTTTTTCATAGGTTGGTAATAAAAACAAACAAATTTAATATGTAGTATACATTTATAAATACGTTGCGAAGTAATGTATTTAATTAATTTAAATTATTATTATTATTACGAAGTCGTATTGTTATTAAAAATAAAAAAAGGAAAAGAAAAGAAAAAAGAAAACCTCAAATAATGCGTGTTGTTAAAAAGAAAAACGGGAGTAATACCTTTTGTGGAAAAGTTCAATTAAATAAAAACGAGATCAAAAAAGGCGGATTTAAATGTTGAATAAATTTAAAATTTTCCTTTCGTCTTCGTCGTCGTCGTCGTCGTCGTCGTCCTCGTGTTTTTTATTCTTTTTAAAAAAAAAAAAAAGGAAAAAAGGAAAAAAAAAGGTTAATTTATTAGGAAAATCGAATTTTTAAAAAAAAAAAAAGGTTGTTTTTTTTTTTTTAAAAAAGTTTTCCCGAGTAAATTTTTAAATTATCGGAAAACAAAAAAAAAAAAAAAAGGAAAATTCGAGGGAAAATTTTCCCTTTTTCCTTTTCCAGTATCCGCAAAGCATTTTTAAAATTTTATTTAAAAACAATCGTGACGTAAATATTAAAGGGGAAAATTTTTTAATTTTTTAACCCTCCCCCCTCCACGTTAATATAAACTCATTACAAAGTCAAAAAACATCAAATTTCCCCCTGCCCCCCTACCGGTTTTTTCCGTGATCCTTTTTATTTAAACTTTTATCAAAAAATTGGTAAAAAAAGGTTCGATCGTGATAATTCTCGTTTATATCGTTGAAAGGAAATTTATAGTAAAAGTGAAAGGTTTTATAAAACAATGAAACGAAAAAAAAAATTAACAGACATTTTTCCGGGGGGGGGATCAAAAATGAAGAAGAAAAAGGATGACAAAAGACGTGGATAAAGGAAAATTTTTTTTTGAAAAAACGACGAATTATTTTAATTGACATTGTTTTACTTCCGGTCGTTCGATATTTAACAAACTCGAAAACCTTGAAACTCACGATAAAAATTTTGTTTATAAAAAAAAAAAATTTTCCAATGTCAATGACGTCATTCCGGTGAAAAATATAAAAGAAAAAAAAATAAGATGATGGGATTATTGTGGAAATTTACGATCGGATCCCCGTTAAAAAACAATAAATCATCCTCATCATCGAAAAGGATTACAATTAATTGAAACATATCGGAAAGCGAAAATGAAAGAACCAAAAAAAAAAAATGGCGGAAATGTAAGAATTTAGTAAATAAAAAAAATAATAGACGAGCTCCCTATAAAATATTTTAAAAAAAGATTTGTAAATCACGCACCACAAAAATCTCGAAGGGTGAAAATTTTCAAAATGGATTTTTAAAAAAATTTTCCTAAAGAAAAATAATAATAATAATAATAATAATAATAATTTCGTATCGTTCCGTTCGGAAAATTGCAAACGGATTTAGAATGGATCATGGCGATAAGGAAGGTGCGGGGGAGGGGGCTGGGAAATAAAAAAATTTTCCGAGAGGAAAATTAAAAATAAAAATGACGAAAATACATTTTATATATTTTATCAGAGTAATTTTACTAATAATAATAATAATAATAATAATAAAACGTATCAAGCGTAATAATTGTTATCACGGTTATAAAATGATAATAATAATAATAATAATAATGATAATAATAAAATCGATTTTTCTAACGCGATTTCGAAAAAAAAAAAAAAATTTTTTTTCTTATTTTCGATTTCCTTTCTTTTTCTTCACGTGCCACCCCCCCCTTCCCCTCTTCCCCGTCATCATTCTTATCAGTTTTTTTCACTCCGGGTCGAGAACTATTATTATTATTATTATTATTATTATTATTATTATTATTATCACAATCACATTGTAACAATCGATAAATTCGTTAGCCAATTGAAAAATAATAATTTACGATTACGACGTGAAAAATGTCAAAATTCTTTCACACCGCATTACTTGCATTATTATTATTATTATTATCATTATTATCATTATTATCATCATTCGTACTCCTTTTCAGTGAAGTATGCATTTTCGGACATGAGATAAATAAAAAAATGTTTTTTTTTTTTTTTTGTTTATTAAATTTAAATTTTATTATAAATGAATGGAAAAAAAAAATTAAATACCGGAAACGACGGAAAAAATAAATTTTCATTATAATTATTATCATTATCATTATTATTCATTCGAAAAAAAAAATCATCGAAGCAAACATTACGTTACGTAACGTAAAAAAACATAAAATAATAATAATAATAGAAACATTACGGTAATATAAATTTATAAAAAAAATTTAATAAAAAAAAAAATTATTTTGTTACCGGGTCTACCAACGTTTAAAAAAAAAAAAAAAACAAAATGGAGGAAAATTCTCATCGCTATTTATATATATATATATATATATATATTAAGTTAAATAAATTTACATTTCTTTCGTAAAAATATTATTAAAAAAAAAAAGAGAGAGAAAAACCTTTTTTTTTTTTTTTTTTTTTTTTTTAATAACTTTGTGCGTTTGCGTTTTTTATCCGTTTTTATTTATTTATTTATTTTTATAAGAAACATAAAATTCATTAACAACTATTTCACATTACATAAAACCCGTAAAAAATATATATATATATATATATATATATAATATTATTATTATTATCATCAGGATATAATTTTATATAATAAAATACGATGACGATGATGATGATGTGGGTTTAGATCGTTAATAAGTTTTAAAAAAAAAAAAAAAAATCACGCGTAAATATATTATTATTATTATTATTATTAATCATCGAAAGGATATCATGATAGTAATATTTATTTTAAAAAAAATCGAATGATTGGGTTGTGCGTGGAAGCAGAAAATTTTCAATTTTGGTTTTTTTTTTTTTTCAAAGGTTTTCACGAATGTATGTATTGGAAATGTTGGTCTGTAAATAATAATATGGGTGGCGGTGATGTAAATCATTAAATCAACCCGTTATAGAGAAAATGTCAAGGATGTAAAATGTCACTTTGAACTTTTTCCAACGAATGAATGAATGAATGAATGAATGAATGAATGATTCGGAAACTTATTTAAATAATTCATTACACGCATTATTACTTTTTTTTTTTTTAATAAAATCGATTCTTCTTAAAAAAAAAAAAATCGAGTTCAGGTGGTAATTAATTAATAAAAATGAGTTCGGCCATTTTATTTAAAAAAAAAAAAAAAATTATGTTCTCTTAATTATTAACAATTTTAGATTATTCTCTCTCTCTCTCTTTCTTTACCTTTCTTTTTCTATTTCTCTCTCTGTCTCTCTTTCTCTCTACCTTTCTTTTTCTATTTCTCTCTCTCTCTCTCTCTCTCTTTACTTTTCTTTTTCTATTTCTCTCTCTCTCTTTACTTTTCTTTTTCTCTCTCTCTCTCTCTCTTTACCTTTCTTTTTCTATTTCTCTCTCTCTCTCTTTACCTTTCTTTTTCTATTTCTCTTTCTCACTTCTCTCTCTCTCATTTCTCTCTCTCTCCTTCTTCCTTTCTCTCAGTCTTTAACATTCTTTGAGTTTTTTTTTTTATTTTTTTTTTAAAATTGCGTCATTGAAATAATAGTAATAATAATAAATGTTGCGACATTATTAAAAAGTATTTTTTTAGACCG
>NW_002987337.1:6141-7122 GCF_000006295.1 Pediculus humanus corporis
AATGGGAAAATTTTTTTAAAACAAAAATATTTTTGTATTTTGTTTGTAAGCGGATTTTAAAACCCCTTTCGCCCCACCCCACCCCCGCCCCCTCAAAAAGGTTAAAATGTTTATTTTTTTTTTTTTTTTAAATAAAATCTTTAAAATTTTATTATACGTTCGTTTTTTTTTTAAAGTGGAAGATTTGAAAATTTCGATTTTTGTTTTCGTTTCGTTTCGTTTCGTTTTTTATGTTTTTATGTTTTTCAATGAAAATAATAAAAAAAAAAATAAAAGTGTTTGTTTGTTTGTTCGGTTGTTTATATTTTGCGACTTGAAAATGTTTTCTTATTATGTTTCATTTCATCATGTTTTGAGTATATTTTATATATAAGGATCGGAAAAGTAAATAAAAAAAAAAAAATTTTTTTTTTCATTTTGAATAAGAATATATATTTATTGGAATAAATTAATATCATCATCATCATCATCGTCGTAATTAATATTCTAAAAATTTTCCTTTTTTTTCTAGAAACATTTTCGTTATTTGAAACCATTTAAAAAAAAAAGCTTAAAATGGCGTCGTTTTATTATTATTATTATTAATTTTTTCATTAAAATCTTTTAATAACCACCATGATATTTGTTAATAATTTTCTACAATTAAATTTTAATAAAAACTCATAATAATAATAATGATAATAATTATGCATTATGTATATTTTATGTTATGATAATTATTATTATTATTTAACTTGAGGGTTTTTTTTATTATTATTAAAATGCCACGAATTCGATACGTTCAATTACACTTTTTTTTTTTTTTTTTCGAATGCGATGTTGATACTTTGTTATAAATATTATTTTATATTAATATACATCCGCCATTTTATTTTTATTTATTTAAATTCGTATACAATGCAAAAAAAAAAATGGCGTCGATTCCGGAATTGTTTTACATAATCAACTGGAAATTTATTCCAAAAAACAAATTAATTTAAA
>NW_002987337.1:7142-8847 GCF_000006295.1 Pediculus humanus corporis
TTACCAAATTCATTTTAAAAAATTAATTTTAATTAAAAGGTTTTTTTTTTCATTTTTGTAAATACCTGAAAACCTCGTCGTTCCCCCCTATCTCCCTCTCCCCTTCCCCCTAAAACATAACGAAAATTTCAAATAATTAAAATAATAATAATTATTTTTATACCGAGAGTATTTTCATTGTTTTCGTATTTAAATTTTTTTTTTTGGTTTGTTTGTCTGCATTCCTTTTTTTTTCAATGACGAAATGAATCCGTAAATAATAATAATAATAATAATAATAATAATAAGATATAATGATTCAAAAGTAGTTGGTGTAGGTTGTTTTAAAAAAAAGGCCGAACGTTTGTTTTTCACGGGAACAAAGCCTATGATTTAATCGAGTATAAAAAAAAAAAAAAATGATTATTTATATGGAAAAATTCAAATATTATTATTATTATTATTATTATTATTATTATTATTATTATTATTATTATTATTAACGTAAATTTTTTATGAAAAAATGATGGAAAATGGTTAAAAACAATTAAATCGAGTTTCATTGTTAATTTCAATCACGATCACGAGGGTTTGTTTAAACAAAGGTTAAGATATTTGTTAATATTTTTTGTTTTAATCAAATATAAAAAAGGCGGTGAAATTTTTGTTTCTTATTGTTTTTAATTTTTATGGAAAAATAAAATTTTCCGAAAAAAAAAAATAGAAAAAACGAAAGATTCGTTTTAAGGAAAAATCGCCGGATCGTATAATAATTTAAAATCAGAAGAAAATTTTTTTTTTTTTTTGGTTATTAAATATTATATCGCGATCTCATTTGCGTTCTTACATTATCCATTTATACGAAAGAAAAACTTTTTTTTAAACGAGAGCAAAAAAAAAAAAAAAATTAAATTAACTAGCTAATAAAGTTTTTGCAAAATGCACAATCACCATGACGACTCGTAATAAATTATAATGAGAAACGAAAAAAAAAAAAAAAATGCATTGCATTAAAAAAAAATTTCCCATCTCATTCCTTATTATTATTATTATTATTATTATTATTATTATTTCGGAATAAAAACAGAATTTTTAAATTTATTTATTTTTTTACTGTTGTGGGGAAGGAGAGAGAGGGGGGAGGATTGTTACGTAATTATCGGGGTAAATAAAAATCATAAAATTAAAAAAAAAAAAAAAAAATCAATACCATCGATGAATGGAAATTTTAAAATTTTCCGAATTTTAATCTAAATCGTCTCGTGATATTATTATTATTATCACTATTCCAAAAAAAACGTTATCGTTAATATTAAAACTTAGAAAGAGAGAGAAAGAGAGAGAGAGAGGGGGGAGGTGATTAATTGAAAATATTAGGAAGTTAAAATGGAAGGAAATACGTACGAAAAGACGGTCGGACGATTTTATTTCGAATAAACAAAACCGGAAATTTTAATAATAATAATAATAATAATGGTTTCTTAAATGCCAAACGCGTACAAATCAATTTTTTATTTAAATGTATACACAAATAAAAGATGGCGATGAGATATTTCCAGTAGTAGTTTAAAAAAAAAAAAAATTCCAGAATGGAAAAAGAGAAAAGGAAGTTTTCGAACTGTAAAAAAAATTAATTTACGGTTAAATAACGATGAAAATATTTCGGTGGGGGTCAGAATCGAAAGTGAAAATAAAATTTAAGGATAAATAATAATAATAATAAAAC
>NW_002987337.1:10419-11255 GCF_000006295.1 Pediculus humanus corporis
TAATTTTTATTTTTCGAGAGAGAGAGAGAGAGAGAAAAACGTCAAATGAAAGAGATTATCATTATTATTATCGATACCATTATTATACCGTCATCATCGTAATAAGGATGATGATGATCATCATCATCATCATCATTCTAAACGTCGAAAACACAAAAAAAAATTTTTTTTTTTTCCCCCTACGTTAAATTTTAAAAAGCGAGGAAACAAACAAACAAACAAAAATATTTCGAATCGCTTACGAAAAAAAAAAAAAAAAAAGTTCAGAAACGGTCAGACATTTTTTTTTTTTTGAGGTAAACTAAAAATTCCATAGGGAATAAAAAAAAATTTTTACGTTTTTAACTTTTTTTTTGCTGTCGTTATATGTATCAATTTACAATTTCGTATACATTATATTGGGGCAAAAAAAAAAAAACAAAATGGAGGACGATGAAAAGTTTAGTTTATATTACAAAAACTAAAAACAAAATTTTTATTTTATGTTTATTTATGCTTCTGTTATTTTTGTTTAAAAAAAAAAAAGTTTTAAACATGTGTATTATTTTAAATTTAATTTTTTTTTTTTTGAGTTCGTTAATATATATAAATAAATTCTGTCTCATTATTATTATTATTATTATTATTATTATTATTATTAAAATTTTTTTTTTAACGTTAAAAGAATCGGAAGTAAATGAAAAAAAATTTTCTTTTTTTTTGTGCGAAAGCTAAATATAGAATTCGAATACGTATTAAAATCACGTGATTTCTTTTTTTTTTTTTTTTTAATACTGTGCGGAAATGTTGGCCAAACTGATTGATGCAAACATACGGATAATTTTATTAAAAAAAAA
>NW_002987337.1:13224-23702 GCF_000006295.1 Pediculus humanus corporis
TACGCGTGAAAATTACAAACAACAAATTGACTTTCTTTATTTTTATTATCATCATCATCATCATCATCATCATCATTATTATTATTATTATTAATCAATTACAAACTTTCGCGTAAAAAAAATTACGAACATTTAGGTTTACAAAAAAAAAAAGAAAAAGAAAACGTGTTTTCGAATTTATTCGCAAATGTGAAAAAATTAATTGGAAAAAAATAAATTTAATTAATAATTTTAATAAAAACACTTTCAGACAATTTTATTTAAAAGAAGAAGGAGAAAAAAATTTTTTTTATTACTTAATTACGGTAATAATTATTACCAGGATTAATTATGTGTGACACGCAAACACGCGCGCGCGCGCAAAACAGTCAACTCATATTCACATAACATTGAAAATTATTATTATTATTATTATTTTTTTTTTTTTCGTTAAACAACAAAACAAACGTTAACAACATTTCAGAGAAATTTTTTTTTTTTTTTGTTTTGTTGGTAATAATTAACATAAAAATGCGGAAAATATATTTATTGTATTTAAATTTTACAATTTTATTATTATTATTTAAAAAATTTAAATTGGTGACAAATTAATGATTTATTCGTGCCTTTAATTTTAATTAAGAATTTTTATTGTTTAAATATTTCGCGAAGGGAAAAAAAAAAAAAAAACTATCACCTGTTTGTTCGTTTGTTTGTTTGTTGTATTATGGAAGAAGGACAAAACAACGCCTTTTATTTTGCAATCCATTTATCAAATCAGGTATTTTTTTTTTTTTTTATTTCAAGGCGATCGACATTTATCCGACAGAAAGATATCCAGGATCATTTTTTTTTTCTTTTATTAGGTGTGTGTGCGTGCTCACGTGCGCGTGCGCGATTTCGAAAGGAATTTTCATGTCTAAACTTCCGTTTAATTTAATATCTCCTGCCACGTTTCAATTATTCCTTATTTCTGATTACTTTCGTAATCATCGTGTGCATCACTCAAACAAACGACGATCGTGTTCATTTAAATTTAAATTATTATTATTATTATTATTATTATTATTATTATTATTATTATTATTAATAACATTTGAAACGTTAAATTTTAATTTTTTTTTCTTTACTTCCGGTTTTTATTTATTAATTTTCGTCTCGAGATTTTTTAAAAAATATTTTTATTTAATTAAATTACGCTTCAAGGTTGCGAGCAAAAAAATTATTTAAAACGAATTCCATCATGCAATCGATCGACCGATCGACTAATCGATTAATCGATAATAAAATTAATCGACGAACGTGTAAAAAAAAATGGAAAGTGTATATCGTTAAATAATAAAAGCGATATGAGTAATAAATAAAAGAATCGAATAATAATAATAATACTTTTATTTTCATTAATAATAATAATAATAATAATATTAATGATAATAATAATAATAAAAGTCAATGTAATTATGATGATAAAAGAGTGAATTTTACTTTTTTTTCTTTTCTTACATTTAAGTAAATAATGACCCAGATAATTTTTATTAATATTATTATTATTATTAAAATCGATTTATTATTATCATTATTATCATCATTATTATTATTATTATTATTATTAATGGTATAAGAAACATCCATGAATATAAAAAAAAATGAATCTATGAATAAAAAGATTTTGTGTGTGAATCGTACCTGAGGATTAAAAAAAAAAAAAAAAAAAGTCAGGAAGTTCAAAACTCAAGATAAACGTTAAAGATTTACTTTTTAGATAACAACCAATACTTTGTACAACATAGACAAACAACAACCACAACAACAACAAAAAAAGTAAAAAATTGTTGACCTAAAAAAAGGTCAGTCTCGGTTTATTACGTAAAAAAAAATTTTTTTCATTTCATTTTTCTTACGTGTTATATTTTTGAGTAATTTTTTAGTTTTAATGGAATTTATTTATAACGGTCAAAAAAAAAAAAAAAACAAAATGGCGATAAAAATTAAACCGCGATTTAATTATTTATTTATTTTAAAAAAAAATTGTAAGATAATTTTTTTATCTTTTTTTTTTTCTTCTGCCACTTTTTTTAATTTTTTTCTCGCTTTTTTAAAATCTGATATGACTCTTTTAATAAATTTTTTTTTTTTTAATTACGCGAAATGTTCATTTTTTAGAAAGAGAGGGGGAGAGAGAGAGAAAAGAGATGTCGGGTAGTAGGGAGGGAAGGGGAGGGAGAGGGGGAGGCGTGTGCGTTAGGGGAGTCGGAAAAGACGACGAGAAAACAAAAAAAAAATTTTTTCTTTTTTTTTTTACTCTTTACGAAATTAATTTTTCAAAAAAAAAAAAAATTTTTACGTTATTATATAATAATTTTTTTTTTTTTCATTTATTTCCAGAACATTTTGGATAAGTTTAATCCAGGCGCCAGACAGATGATCAATGCTGGAAAAGCTTATCTGAAAGCTCTTCATGGTAAGTTTAATATTTTCTTATTCTCTTTCGTTATTTTCACCGATGACGTCAAATTTGAAAAATATTTGATTTTTTTAAAATGGCGGGAAAAAAATCGAAAAAAAATTTTAAATAATAATAATAATAATAATAATAATAATGGAAATGATTTCGAAGGATTTGTCCGACATTTTATTACAATAAATTTTTTTTTTTTCGGTGAAAAACTTGGTGAAGGTGATCGAGTTGAAAAAATGGCCGCCGATATACCAGATTTTTTTTTTTTTTTTTAGGTTGGGTCCCCCTAATAATATTAAATTTTATTCGATATATGGTTAACGGTTAGATCCAGTTAAATCGTGGCATTAGAGGCTAAACTACTTTTGCATTATTTATTTTTTAAAAAGTTTTTTTTTTTTGTCTTTTTCGAATTCGTCCTTGGTCTTATATATAAATATGTGTATAACGTATAACCTTTGAATGAATATTTAGGTTCAGGCAAGTAATTTTTGGCTCCGATCACGAAACGCGAATAAACAAACAAACAAACAAACAAACAAACAAACAAACAAATGACCTACGAAATTTAAAACAATCTTATCCGATTAATAAAATTTTAAATGCGTTATAAAAAAGAATACATTTCCGGTTTTTCTTATTATGAAAATAAATAATAATCTCATTGATGTTTTCCAAAGAGGTCAAAGGTCGACGAAATGTTTTTTAGTTTTTATCGGTTTTTTCTCCCCATCGAAATATCATCCAAAAAAAAAAAAATTTTTCTCTCAAAAAAAAAAAAAAATTCGAAAGGAAGGAAATAAGAAAGAGAAAAAGACAGAGAGAGAGAGAGAAATAGAGAGATGGAGAAAATCTTTTTTTTAATTTTCTAGTCACATCTGACCATTCAATTATTTTAGGTAAAAAGAACCTTTTCTTCCTTTCTATCCTTTCTTCATAACAATTTTTACGTGTAAAGGGCATTGATTTAAAGAAGACACGTAAAAAGGTTTTCATAAAAATATATAAACATTTATATAAAATATCGAAAAAATTTAAATGGGCGGCGAATCTTTTTTTTCCGAAGAAGAAGAAAAAAATCCTTTTATGATCATCCCATTATTATTATTATTATTATTATTATTATTATTATTATCACCATTATATTTTACGTTTATTCTCGACAATAATAATAATAATATTTTTTATTCCACCTTTTGTTTTTATTACTTCTATACATAATAGTTTATTCATTCGCATATAATTTACCTCACGATATAAAAATTTACCTGTGAGGTGAGGTGGGGGAGGGGAGGGGGGGATAAAAAAATTATTTTACTTTACGGCCATATTTACTCGTTTGGTGACCTTCTCACCCTCGTGACCCCATTGCCCGTTTTGTCAAAGGTAATAATAATCAAAAGATATTAGGCGTGCCTGCCATAGTAGTTTTCACTATTTCCCCAAATTAAATGGAAAAATTTTTTTTATTCATTTCGATAGCGGGAGGTAGGGGGGGGAGGGCGCGGTTTACATCAAACAAACAAAATATTAATATTATAATTATTATTATTATTGTGGCGTAGGTAAAAAAATTTTTTTTTTTCGTTGTTGTTGTTCTACATAATTCGATTTATCTGGAATGTAAAAAAATGGGAGAAGGTTCGAGAAGGTTTTTTCTGTCTCAGTCATTTCCAGGTAAAATATTCGCAACAAGGTCATCTGGTTCTACATAACTATTCTCTCTCTCTCTCTCTCTCTCTCTCGCTCTCTTTTTTTTTAATAAAAATTAATTACCGAACTCTTTTTAAGTAATTAAATAGAAGGACGGTAGTTTTTTTATTCTCTGGTTCACACATGTTTCGGAATAAAATAACGACGCCGCCATTTTGAAATATATCGAAATGATTTTTTTTTTTTATTTCTCCAGTAAAAAGTCACGACCCGAGAATTTGGTAATTAATACGTAGTTTAAAATAATGCGTAGGAATACAATTTTTTGTTTTTTTTTCGGGGGGGTGTGTGAGGTAGGGATATCGAAAATATCGAATGTCAGTATTGCCAACCAACGCAAGAGAATTAATGGAAAGGGATTAATGTAAAAGGTAAAAATATAACTTTAAAACGAGTCGAATTGTCTTCTGCCACGAATTTCTTTTAAAAAAAAATGTTTTTTTTTTTTTTTGTTTTACGGTTAATAAAACGAAGGGGATCCCATTAATTATAAATACAAATAAAATGAACCGTCGGTTTTTAGGGTTAAAAAAAAAGTACCCCTCTCCTCCCCATTTTTTTTTACAACTCCGGACTTTTCCTTTTTTTTTTTTTTTTTTTTTTTTTTACCTTTTTCAACACTTTTCAAAAATTCTTTTATGAGAGAAACTTAAGTTAATAAAAGTTAAAAATGCGGGAGGCGGATGAGTGGGGGTGGGATGGGTGGCTAGGAGGTGGACGTGGGGGGAAGGAGTCGCAAGGGTGAAAAGCTGAAAGGAAGAAAACGTTGGAATTTTTTTTTTTTCAGGCTTTCAAAACAAAACCTTGTTTTTTCTTTTTTTTTCCTTTTTTCCCCTTTTTTTTTAAACATAAATTGTTATACCTTTTATCATTGCCCCTCCTTTCCCCCCATTTTTTCCTCGTTGTATAAATTTAATTTTTCCTTTTTTCCTTTTTTTTTTATTCCTTCCGTCCTTTTCATTGACTTTTCATTTTCTGATTTACAATGACTTTTTCTTCCTTTTTCTTCCTTTTTTTATTTTTATTTTTATTATGATTCCACGGTTAAACACGTTTCTCAATTCGTTATCGAATCAATTTTATTCTCAATTTTTTTTTTTCGTCGTGTCAAAAGACTAAATAATAATAATAATAATAATAAAAAAAATGTTTTGGATCCATCCATGCACGATTAAATTGTTTAATAGGTTTTTTTTTTTTTTTTATATATAGAATGTTTCAATTATATATGTTGTTGTTGTTGTTGCTGTCGTTGTTGCAACAGTTGAAAACATCGTGAAAACTTTTTAGACGACAGCAATAAAAATTTTTATTCGAAACTTTTTTTTTTTTTTTTTTTTAAACGATCAATCGATAGAATTTTACGATGGCGTGAGTTAGTTATCAAAAAAAAAAAAAAAAAAAAAAATTTCAATCCGACATTGAAATTTAAACGTATAAATAATAATAATAATAATAATAATAATAATAATAATAATAATAATAATAATAATAATAATAATACTGAGTTAATTAAGTTTACGCGCGTTTTTTTTTTCACAATCGGAAAAAATTTTTTTAATTATTTAAAGAAAAATCAATTTATGCGTAACGAATTATCGATTCCCCGTGTATAATAAAAAAAAATAAAAATTCATTAACATTCGAGCGCGGGAAAATAATAACGTGGCATTAATTAAGGAGAGCTGGGGGAAAAAAACCACCTTCACGGTTAAAATAAATAATTTTTTTTTTTAAAGTAAAATTCATTTAACGGTTTTTTACAAACGCGGCAGCCATGTTGGTTTTTAGAAAAAAAAAAAAAAAGTAGAAGAAGAAAAAGAGGAGAAAAAGTGTAATAAACGTAAATCAAGAAAAAAAGCAATGGCGGCGGTTAAGACACGAAAAAAAAAAAGTAATAACAAAAATAAATAAACAAATAAATAAATTTTAAATAATGTTAAAGAAAAAAAAAGTGGAAGAAGAATAAATATATTAGAAAAAGAAAATAACGTATTTTTTTCGTTTTTTTTATTGTTTTCTCGTTATTGCCACGACGAAACACAAATTTAACCGACTGATTATTATAATTTAATGGTTAATAATTAATTTATATCGCGTGATGATAAAATCTTTTAAAACGAAAGATAATGATAATAGATAGATAGAAAGAAACATAAAATGGGGAGATGGGGAGTCGCGACAGGAAAAAAGCGACAGATTTTCTTTTTTTGAAAGAAAAACGAAAATGAATTATGATCTCGAGTGTTAAACATGCATACAAAATCCCTTATTTTACATTTTTTTTTTTTTATTTCAAAATCCTGTTTTTTCATTTTTACTTTTTCCTTAAAGGAAAAATTCCCCCCCTTTCCTTTTTCCCTCTCCTTTCCTTCCCCTTTTCCCTCCGTCTTATTGTTCATATCATTTTTCTCACGAGATGTGATAATAATATTTATTCACGGTCGTTAAAATTAAATAACGACAATTTTATTTAACACGGTTAATATTAAACCGTTTGTTTTTTTCCCGTTTGTTCGTTTGTTTGTTTGTTTGTTTGTTTTTATTAGAAATGTATAAAAAAAAAATATTAACGTTAGTAAATTTAAAAAATTTTTATTTATAAGATTTCAGTTGTCGTCTGCTTTCATTTCGAAAATTTAAATAATTATTTTACAAACATGATATTAGTTACTCATTATATACGTTAGTTTTCGAACGTTTTTTGAAATTATTTTCTAATGACACGTCGAAATTTTAATCATTTTTTTTTTCCGAGTTTATTTTTTAAAATATTTAATAATTATGTAATGAAAAATAATGTGCGCATTAAAAAAAAAATGGAAGCGCTGTAACAAAAAATAAAAATAAATAAATAAACATAACAATGGGTTTTTATATGTACCTAAACAATAAAATATGATTTATGTTCTGCTTTTAAAAAAATTAAAATGAAAGAACTACTAATAGTGGCAGTAGCAGCAGTAGTAGTAGTAGTGGTAGTAAATGTAGTAGTAAGTGAAATTAAAAAAAAATTTATTATTATTATTATTATTATTATTATTCGTTTTAAACGTTTTTTTCTTTTCTTTTCTTTCTACTAATGGCGTCGTCGGTTAAAAAAAAAAAAAACTCGTTGGAAAAAAAATTTCTCGATTGACAAATTGTTTATGTTTAATGTTAAATCAAATAAATTAATTTATGTTTTTTTTTTTAACGTGGAATTAGGCAGGTTATTATAAATACACGTTTTTCTTCGACCGTATCGTAGTTATTGTTTTTTTTTTTTTTTTTTTAATTATTATTATTATTAATTATAAGAATTCATTCTTCCGGTCAACCGAATTCATTAATAATTTTTCTTTTTTTTTTTTTTTTTTTTTTTTACCGTTTCCGGTCTGAAAAAGTTCCACTGAATACTTTTTAACTTTTTTTTTTTTTCTAACACAAAAGAAATTCTTATTCGTACGATAATAAATTTGGTTAAAAAAAACATTTACGTACTTAATTTTATTACTAAAAAAAAAAGTTTTTGTCTT
This sequence comes from Pediculus humanus corporis, assembly GCF_000006295.1. Lineage (NCBI taxonomy): Eukaryota > Metazoa > Arthropoda > Insecta > Psocodea > Pediculidae > Pediculus > Pediculus humanus. Next base: position 20,893 of record NW_002987337.1, read on the forward strand.
TCTCTCTCTCTTTTTCTCACTCTCTCTCACTCACTCTCACTATCTTTCATATCGATTACGTTTTCTTATTCACAAAAAAACAGAAAAAAAAAATTTTTTTTTCTATGGCGCCCTATAAATATTCCAACAGCGGTTTATTTCATACGTTACTTACTGTTTTATTTTTGTTTTCCATCTCTCTCTCTCTCTTCCCCCCTTGTATCTCTCTCTGTCTCTCTCTCTGTCTCTTTTGTTCTTTTCTTTTTGTTTTTTTTCAATTTTAAAAATTTTTCGAATAATTTTTAATTTTATCCTTTTCTCCACGTATCTCTCTTCCTCCCTTCCTCTCTCTCCTTCTCTCTCTTCCCCCACTCCTCCTTTTTTTTTTTTTTTGTACAAAAGAGAAGGAAAAAAAAATTTTTTTTTTTGCCTGGATTTTTTTTTGTTTTTTTTTTTTTTTTTTTTGCTTTTTGTTCCACGTCTTAAATTTCATATTTTTCGAAATCGAACTGGAATACAAAGCATGGAAAGAAAAAAAAAAAAAAAAAACTTTTTCCCCGGTTTTTATTATTATTATTATTATCATTATTTTTTTTCCTTTTAAAAAATGTCTAAAAAAAAAAAAAAAAAAAGTTTAAATTTCATAAAGTTAAATATAATAAATCACGGTTGCGAATATCGATATATCCATTATTATTATTATTATTATTACATGTCATGACGCAAACAGACACGTGCGGACAGTTCATTGAATTCTTTCGCGTGTGTGTATTTGCATATTGAAAATATTTTCCAGATGATTCTAAATTTCACTTTCTCTCTCTCTCTCTCTCTTTCGTTTTTCTGGAAAAAGGAAAAAGAAGGTAGAAAATCATATTGGGAAATGAAAACGGTTTTAATTTTTTATCCCTTCATCAATCGGGTCAAACGTTTTAATAATATTTTAATGACGTCATAATCGTGGTAGCAACAGCAGAAGACTTTTAACTATTACCAAAACATTTTTCTTTACCGGTAATTTTTTTTTTGAGAGAAAATTTTGTCGTGCAAATCGACGGCCATTTTTATTATTTTTGTCGCAAGTTTAAAATTTAAACGTCGCAAAAAAACAAAATTTAATTTGATCTATAGGTTTTATTATTACCTATTGAAAAATTCGTTAAATCTTTTTAACGTTCGCAAAAGTAAAAAAAAATTAATTCAAAGGATATTATTATTATTATTTTTTCCTTTTTTTCCATTTATTCGCGACAAACAAAATAAAAAAAAAAAAAAGAAAAAAAATAGAAAGAAAGAAAAAAAAAGAAAAAAAAATTTCTGGAAAACGTAACTGACTTAATTTAAATGGTAATTCGATGTAATTTTTTTCTTTTTTTTATCCCCCTTATTATTATTATTATTATTATTATTATTATTATTATTATTATTATTATTATTTTCCCGTAGAAATTTTCATCAGATTAGAGATTTATTTATTTTTTCTTTTCTTTTCTTTGTAATGTAAAAAAGCACAATATAGTTTTTTTTTCTTTTTTTTTTATTCGTACCAAAAATAGCTCCGCCATGTTTTTTTTTTAAGGCACAACAACAAACTTTTTGTTTGTTTGTTTGTTTGTTTGTTAAGGAAATTAAATTAAAAAAATTTATTAATTTTATATTAATGATTGTGATAATAATAATAATAATAATAATAATAATAATAATAATAATAAGGGTAACGATAAGTTTTAGTTTTTTTTTCCGTCATGTTTGTGTTACTTGTCGTATTTTCGTTAAAGACTTCCCTTCCCCTCTCCTTCCCCCCTCTCCACTTACCCCGAAAAGGATTTATGAGTTTTGAATTCTTTCCACGATTTATATATATATACAAGCATTTTGTGTGTAAAATACTAGAAAGATTAAGATTAAGATTATGACGAGAGAGAGAGAGAGAGAGAGGAAATGAAAAGATTAAAGAAGAAAAGAAAAATGACAGGGGTGGTAGTGGTGGTGGTGGTGGTGTTGGTGGTGATGATGTCACGCGCGTGTATGTCAAAAATAAGGGGGTTAAATCGAAAAACCTTTTTTAAAAAACAGGATAAAACAATAATCGAAAGAAGTTTGATAATCCGAAAGAAAGAAAGAAAGAAAAGGAAAGCATAAGAAAGAAGGATTTGGCAGGAGAATGAAAATTTTTTATATTTTTTTCAACGTGTTTGACAATATAGAAAATGACAAAACAAAAAAACTTTGGAAAAGAAGAAGAAAATTTTCCTTTTTTTTTTCCAGGGGGGGGAAACAAGAAAATTTTCCTTTTTTCAACGATGTCGTCATCGTCGTCGTCGTCTGGTTTGTTATATATAAAACTAATTAAAAACGAAAGAGAAAATGAGTTTAAAACCGATTTTCGAAAATTAAAAACAATAATTCAAGTCTCTCTCTCTCTTCCCCCCTTTTACCTTTTCCATTATTATTATTATTTTTTCTTTCGTCTTCGGTCAAATTTTAAGGTTTCGTAATCTAAAAAAAAAAAAAAAAATGGCCGACTTTAAAAATGAGTCGTATTATTATTATTATTATTGTTGTTATTGTTATAAGGATTAAATAATAAGGTTTTTATTTTCGAACTATTATTTTAAAAAGATTTTCTCTCTCTCTCTCTTCTCTCTCTCTTCCTCTTTCTCTCTTTTTTTACTAACTCTAAAAACATGCAAATTAAATTCTCATCCTCTAGACTTATTATTATTATTATTATTATATTTTCCTTTTCTTTCTTTCCTTGTTTTTATACACCGGAAGGCATTTTATTTAAAAAAAAAAATTATTTACGTTTTCGTAGTAAAAAAAAAACT
>NW_002987337.1:24527-26482 GCF_000006295.1 Pediculus humanus corporis
AAAGGAAATTACCAAAATCTGCGTTAAAGAGGATGAGAGAGAGAGAGAGAGAGAGAGAGATAGGAAGGAATAAAAAATGAAGGAAAAAAGTTGTAGGATGACGACGAGGAGGACGACGATTTAAAAATGCCAATGAAAAAAAAATAATTGCGTCCGATGGTTGAATGGATGATAACTTAATTCAATTTCTTTTTTTTTTCTTTTTCTTTTTTTTTTTTAACAAAAAGAAAACTTTTATTATTATTATTATTATCATTATCAATTTTATTTTTTTTTTTTAAACGCGAACAAAAGGAAAGTTTTTCTTTAAAAAAAAAAGAGAAATGAATTCAAAGGAAAAACAATAATAATAATAATAATAATAATATAACGAGATAAAATTTTGAGTTTTTTTTTATTTATTTAAATGCGATTATGTTTTAACAAAAGAGGAAGAAGTTGAGGGAATTTTGTCGTCGTTATATTAAAAGACATCATTTGTGACTTTTTTAAATTTTCCGGAAACGGAAACAAATAATAATAAAATAACCGTCCGAATATGTTTTATTTACACTTATTGTTATCTTTAATTTTTACAAAAAATAAAATTTCGATGTAAACAATAATAAATATGGCGTCGTCGGTGAAAGATATGGAAAAAAAAAGCGAATTTTCACTTTATGTTGTTTGTTGTTTGTTGAGTACTCTCATCTTTGATAACGCTAAAAGCTATCTATCTATCGTGTCGAGTGAAAGTTTATAACCAAAAAATCTCCATTAAAAAAAAATTTTTTTTTTTTTTTTTAATCTCAACAACTTTCGGCATTTCGTGTTATCTCGAAAGAAATTCACTTTTTATTATTATTATTATTATTATTATTATTATTATTATTATTATTATTATTATTATTGTTTCCTCATGTTTTTGTTTTTGTTACGCGGTCGAAAAACTTGATGATAACAACCGAAAAGTTTCTTTTTTCCTCTTTCTTAAAATTTTATTCCTTTAAAGTTAATGAAATCGTCGCAAAAATTTAAAAAATAACGGTCGTAACGCGTTTAATATTCTCAAAAAAAAAAAAAGTGTAATTAGACAATTACGTGTTTCAGACGAAAATTCGTAAAGGTTTTAAAAACCTCCCCTCCCCCTCCTTCCACGAAAAAGAGGGGAGGGAAAACTTTGCGAATTATTTATTATTACGCGGTGACAACAACGACAAAAAAAATTTTTCAAAACGAAGTTTAAACAAAAAAAAAATAAAAAAAAAAAATTTTTTTCCTTCCTTCCTATTCTCCCCTCGGTGTTGTCAGTTTTCCCGACCCCCCTTTCCGCCCCCTTCGAACCTCCCCCTTTTTTTCCTCTTTTTTTATATTTTTTTTTAATTTAAAAAAAAACCGCAAAAACAAAATTTATAACTTGATTTTTGTCATGCAGACTACTACTACTACCACTGAGATAATGTCGCACATTTACAAAATTTATTTTGGTTTTTTTTTTTTTTAATTAAATTTTTTTTATAAAACAATTTTATTAAGGTTCAGGTGCATCGAATTTAAAAAAAAAAAATGGCGGGAAAATTTTTTTTATATTTGTTTTGTCAACATGGCGTTAATTTTATCGAAATCTTTTCATTTTATTTTTTTTCGGTTAAATTATCCATTATTAGTCGTCCTTAGTATGTATTCATCGATTTTTGTTTTTGTCATCATCATCATCATCATCATTATTATTCATCGTTCGAAATCGATAATAATAATAATAATAATTTTTTTTTTGTTTGTACGACAACCTTCTACACATTCGGTTGTTAAAATCACATGTTAAACAAATTTAAAATAAATAAATAAATAAATTATTATGTGATTGATGCGTTTGACCTTACATTTTTTTTTTTTTTTTGTTAAAAATAACCGGATGTTAAATTTACAAGGGCATGTACGAGTATAGGTACAGGTACAGGTATCAATTATTGAAT
>NW_002987337.1:26763-29333 GCF_000006295.1 Pediculus humanus corporis
AAATACTTTTACAAAAAGTAAAAAAAAAAAAAAAATCCTTGAATATAATAAAGAAAATTTTTTTTTTTATGTAAAAGAAAAATAATTTTTCAAAATTCCCGCCATTTTTGTTTTGTTCCTTTTACTACTTACTTTTCTTAATTTGTTTAAACGACAGCAAAAGTTTTTTTTTTTTACGCAAAAATTCAAATTCAAGGTTATTATTTATTATAATAATTTATTTCGTTTAATTTCGCTTTAAAAAATTTTTTTCGCGACGCACGTTAAACAAATGGGAGAAAAAAAAATTTCGCTATAAAATGCCTCACGTGAAAAAAAAAAAATTCATTAAATTATTAAAAAAAAAAAAAGAAAATGGGGGTTGGACGGGGGGTGAGGGAGGGAAAGTGAAAATTTATTCCTTTTGTTTAGTTTTTGTTTTTTTTTTTTTTTTAAAAAGTTTAAATGTTTTTTTAATAATTTGTTGTTGCGCTTTCTGTCGTCGTAGTCGTTTTTTGGTAGCCATATTGTATAAATTAATTTTTTTTTTTTATATATAAAATCGTTATGAATAATTTAAAATTCATTTGTTTGTTTGTTTGTTTGTTAATCTTTTAAGTTTTTAAAATATAAAATTATTTTTTATAAAAAAAGATGGCCATTTATCTTTTTTTTTTTGCAAATTACGTAAATTTAAAAAAAAAAAAACTAGATAGAAAGTTGTCGATTTTTTTTTTTTTTACTTTATTCGTTTTCCTTAATACAACAGGTATCAGTTAAATTTTAATGCCTCGAGATTAATAATATTAAATTTATTATTATTATTATTATTATTATTATTATTATTATTATAAAATTTCAAATTTATTTAAATAAAAATTTGAACAAGTCAAGCAGGAACAAAAAAAAAATTTTTTTCTTTTTTTTTTTTATAGAAAGTTTTGTTTTCATCATCACCGTAATCGTTATCACAAAAAAAAATTTCATTCTTTTTTTATTTTAAATAATTATAACGTATGGAAATTTTTTACGTTGAACAATACAACCTTATTTATTACTATTATTATTATTATCGTGTAGTCAACCGATAAATAATTATCATTATTACTATTTAATGATAAATCTTTCTCACCTCCCCATCTCCCCCTCCCCGTAAACAAAAATTAATCGTCATTTTTAATAAAAAAGGTAAATAAAAAAAAAAACGCGTGAAGTTTTTTTTCTTTATTTTTTACGTAGGCGCGCGTATTCTTACGCATGCGCACTTCATTTAAATTTTATAGTCTATAAAAAAAATTATAGCGATCGATATAACAACAACAATGTAACAACGTTAATATGTACGCTCAACGCAAAGGAAAGGGAAAACTATAAGTATCATTTTTAACGACGACGATAGTTATTGAAACCTATATAATTACGTATAATTAAAAATTATTATTATTATTATTATTATTATGTATTTCCTCTTTTTCTACCCCCCTCAACCTCCAACCCTCCCCCGCCTTCCTCCCTCCGAACGTAACATTATCATTTTTATTGTTATCTCGTGTTTAAAATATCGTTATACTCCAGTTAATGTTGTTGCGTATATATATAGAAAACAATAATAATAATAATAACCTGGTTTGTTTTGACGCTACTTTTCAAACTGGATCATCACCAAAAAGTACGGTGATTGTTAGTGATAAGGGATGGGGGGACAGGGGGAGGGGGAGAGGAAAATTACAAGGAAAATAAACGTTAAAATTGATTTTTTTTTTTTTTTTTTTACACATGCTGAGAAGTCGAACGAATGAAGGCGTTGAAATAAATTTATGAGTCTTAAAAAGGTTTGTTAGGTGTGTCGAAACGCAAAAAAAATTTTATTAATTCCCGGAAAAAAAACGGGTGAAAATAAGGAATTTTTTCTATCCTTTCCCTTTTTTTTATTCCCTTAACGCGTTATCGACTACTTGATCACTCATTCGTACCTGGAGTCATTCCAATAAAAAAATTTTCACGTTTTCATCATATTTTATTATTCTTATCCTTTTTTTTTTTAAATGTATTTATTAATAAATTAATAATTTTAACGTTAATAAAATTTTATTTACGAAAAAAAGGGAATTTGTAGCGAGAAAAAAAGGGAATTTGTAGCGAAAAAATGGAAAAAAAATGTCGGAGTTTACATCAAAGGCAGGGAAAACTTATGCGGGTTCATTTTTATGTACGGATTTGTCGGTCTCGGTTCATTTTACTGTAATTTATTATCATCATCATCATCATCATCATCATCATCATCATTATTATTATTATTATTATTATTATTATTATTATTATTATTATTATCTTCCTCAAAAATTTTAAATTAAAAAAAAAAAAATTCTCCTTTTTTAAAAACTTGTAAAAATTATTTAAACGCACGCATGCCCCCACCCACTCACGCACGCACGCAGACAACGTCTTCCATTAAACGTTCGTAACCTTTTTCTCAACCAAAGGAAAAACTTTTCCTTTTTTTTTTTTTTTTTCTTAAAGATGAAGAAAAAAAAAAAAGGAAAATTTTTTTTTCTATTCTTTTCATTCTTTTTTTTAATAATTTAACTCTT
>NW_002987337.1:29580-38652 GCF_000006295.1 Pediculus humanus corporis
GTGTTTTTTTTTTTTTTTTTAAATCGTCACAAAATAATTAGCCTTCGAGAAATAAAAGGAAAAAAGGAAAAGAAAGAAAGGAAAAAAGGAAGGAAGGAAAAAAAATTAAAAAATTTTTCATTTCTTTATTACAAGGCGGCGGAAACACAGGGGGGCGGGTGAGGAGGGAGGAAACAAAAAATAATAATTTTAAGAAAAGGTTTGAAATTTTTTTCCTTTTTTTTTTCGAAAATTCGCGATGATAATGATGATGATAATAATGATAACAATAAAGAAAATAATAAAGATAATGATAATGATAAAAAAAATAATGATAATAATAATAATAAAACGCTTACGTAAATAATTAAAATAATTTTTTGTTTTTTTTTTTTTGTTTTTCTTTTCTTTTTTTCCTTTTTTCCTTTTGTAATTATTATTATTATTATTATTATTATTTCGCACTAATTAATTTTTAATTGTTTTTCTTATTTTTCGTTGTTGTTGTTGTTATATTTCCAGGTGCTGCGGCAGCCTCGAGATTATACGTTGAAGCCATAACAAAATTAGCCAAACAAGCTCAACAGGGAACTTGGGGAGATTCCTCTGACGTCGGTAAGTTTTTTTATTTTAAATAATCAAATTAAAAAAGAAAAAATTTAATTTAAAAAACGTTTCTTCGTATGTCGTATTTTAAATTGATTTTTTCGGGGGGGGGGGTGTAATGACGTTAACGCGGGGAGACTTGATAACTACAAACAAACAAAAAAAAAAAGAAAAAAACAAATCGATGAAATAAATTTTTTTTTTTTTTTTCAACAAAATTGCCTTTTTCGGAAAATTTTTTTTTTTTTTAATCCCCCTTCCCCCCGACAAACATATATATATAAACAAATAAAAGATGTTGCTGATAAGAAAACCTCTCGTTTGTTATCGATGACGAAAAATAACAAACACCGGATAGAAACAATGGAGAGAAAAACCTCGATATTCAAAATATTTATATATATATATATATATATATATATATATATATAAATATAAGAGAGAGAAAAAGAGAGAGAGAGAGAGGTAGAGAAAGAGAGAGAAAGAAAAAGGGAGGGAGAGAAAGAGAGAGAGAGGGAGAGAAAGAGGCAGAGAGAGAGAGAGAGTTTGTTAACTTATTTATTATTTTTCTGATATTTAAAAAGATAACCAACAAAACAGAGAGAGAGAAAGAGAGAGATGGGAAAAAAAAAGAAAATTTCGAATTTGGAAAATTTTCAATCCACATTCCCCCCCCCCCATATCCTCCCACCATTTTCTCATCTTCCTTATCGAATATGGCCGTTTAAAAGGTGGTTTAAAGATAAATCCAAAAATTTTTTTTTTTCTGGGAAAATTGTAGACATTTTTCTTTTATTTTTCTCGGGGGGTAAAGGGAATACAGGGGGGAAGAAGAGTGGGAATAACGCGGATAAATGATGCGTGTAATTTAATTCTTCGATTTTTTTTTTTTTTTTTTTTTCATATTTCGAACGCCATTTTTAAAACGCACGTTCGATGATAACCGACGACGACGACTACGATTCATAATTTACAAAAAAAAAAAAAAAATATGCGACGTTTTGTATAACGTTTAAAATATTGGCAAGTCATAAAAAAAAAAAAAATTATCCTGAGGGAAAACACAGAAAAAAAAAAAAATCGAACACGAACCAGAAAAAAAAAACACTCCCCAATGGAAAAAAAAAAAAAAAAATTTAACCGAAGGGTTGAAAAAAATTTTTTTTTTTTTTTTTTATTATCTACAATTAACCATATCCAACATTGATTAAACAAATATCAAAAGTTTTCCCTTTTTTTTTTTTAAAAAAAAAAATTCTAATTAAGGGAGAAAAAAAAGGAAAAAATGGGGAAAAAAATTAAGAAAATTAAATGTTAAACAAACGATATTGCCAACGTGATAACAAAAAAAAAAAAAATTTCTTTCATTAACAACGTGTACGTTTAAATACATGCGTTAATAAACGATATTAAAAAAAAAAAAATTTTCTTTTCAATTATTATTATTATTATTTAATTAATAACAATTGGGTTATTAAATTTTTATTTTTATTTTTTATTTTACACTCCAAATGATATACGTTTAATAAAATCACGTGATTTATTTTATTTTATTTTAATTACGTGAAATTAAAAATCATCAATGCAAAAAATAAAATAAAATTTATATTAATGACACATAAAATAAACGCGCGCGTGCATTTTTTAATTTAAAATTTAAAATTTTACATTATTATCAATTAAAATAAACCCTTTTTACCGCCGCCATATTCTTCCTTTTCCGTTCGCTCTCCCGCCATATTTTGAAATATTCAATTGTAAAAGGTAAAATTTAATTTAATGGAAAATCAGTTTGAGGAGTCTTTTGTTTTTTAACATCAAATGACTTAAAATTTTAACGTCGGTAAATGCCGTCGTAATAATAATAATAATAATAATAATGATAATAATAATGGTAATATGATGACGAAAATAAAAAAATACGTTACACGCGAGCGAGTGAAAATAAAAAAAAATTTTTTTAATAATAATTTTACGTGAGTGCGTGCGTGCGTAATGTTTAATTAAATTTAAAAAAAAAAAGAATTAAATTGTTGCCTCTTCGCGAACAAAGTACGTTCATTAATTACAACGTTTCGATCGGAAATTTTTTTTGTCGTTGTGAATTTCTGAACGCGCACGGCGACGTTTAAACATAATTTTGTTTCCCCTTCCACTTCCTCTTTTTTCCTGTTCTATTTTTTGATTTGTGGTTCGAAACGATTACGTCACACGTTCATTTAAAACAATTCGTTAACGAAAAAAAAATTTTGATTTAAAATGAATTTATTATTATTATTATTATTATAATTAATTTTCAAATGCGAGAATAATTAATTATATTTGTCGCGTCGTCGTCATTTTTGATTTATTCGTGGCACCAGATTTTGAATAGGATTTAATAGACTCTTACTAAAAGTCTTAATGTAATAATAACACGATTATATAAATGATGATAATAATAATAATAACATTGAAATAAGATTTTATGCATGTATGAGAGAGAGAGGGAGGGGTGGAAAGAGAGAGGGGGATTTTTTTTTTTTTGACACATTATTTATATTTTTAACTTCCTTGTTTTGCCACATTTGGCATAAAATCAGGTTTTTAACGGTTTTTCTTTTTTTCCATGTAATTTTTCTTCGAAACATGTTTCAAAAAAAAAAAAAAATTCGCGTAAAACTTTTTCGAGCAGAAGAATTCATATAAATGTTAAATTTAAAGTTTCGAAACTAAAAAAAAAATTATATTTGCATATTTATTTATTTTTTTTTTTTAGTCAGTGAAGCCAACGGAATAAAAAAAAAAAAAAAAGACGGAAATTTTTTTTTTTTTTTTGGCGAATTTTTAATAAAATTTTCTTTTTTCCTTTTTTTTTCGTCTGCTTTTTTTCTTTTATATATTTTCGTCACCTAACCGTTTTCTTATCGGTTTTTTTAGTCTTCTGATAGTCTTCTGATTCGAAAAGAAAAGCGTATTAGTTATTCCGAGAGAGTTTTTCTTTTTCTATTTCGTCCTTTTGATTTGTTTCTTTTCATTTTTCCGTTATAATATATATTGAGATTTTCCCTCTCTCTCTTTCTCTCTCTCTCTGTCTCTATTCGAAGCTCTTCATTTTTACGCAACATCATTTATCATAATATTATTTTACTACATCTTCCTTTTTTGTCTCCCCTTACCGTGGGGGATTTATACCGGGGGAGATTGGGGTTGGAAGGGGAGGGGAAAGAAAACCTAATTTTCCCTTATTGAAAATTTTTAAAAAATTAATTCTTATATATTATTATGTTTTAGAGAAAAAGATAATAATGTTTAACTTTACAAAAAATAACGGTTTTTTTTTGATTATTCACTTCCGGTTTATGTTTAAATAATTCTTTAAAGGATAGCAAAATTGAAATATAAAAAAATTTTTTTTAAAAATGCGACTTTTCGATTTGTTGCCGTGTAATAAACGTAACGTTGTTGTTGTTTTAACAACAGCAAACTTGTTGACATGTAAAAAAAAAAATGTTTGGAATTTGAAGGTTAGAAAAAAAAGAACAAAATCCTTGAACGACATATTAAAAAATGTTTTGGCACGAAAAGTTGAAATTTTATAATAATGTTATCTTTATACCCCGCGAAAACTCAATTATGATAATAATAATAATAATAATAATAATAATAATAATAATAAATTAAATTAATTAAAATTTAAATAAAAAATATTTGTTTTTTAACTTAATAATCAACTCATTTTTATTTTCTCACGTGTTTGCACATTATTATTATTATTATTATTATTATTATTATTATTAATTTATTTATTTATTAATTCTCAAAGGTTTTGAATATATTAAGTTTAAGAAAATAACGAATGTCAAAGGAAAAAATATATTTAAAAATAATAAAATCGCATTGGGAAAACCGGAAACGACGACCGACGACGCGTTTATAAATTTCCTTTTTATATTTTAATTTGAATTTTTTTTTTTTTTTTTACCTATAGCAAAAATTCGAATCTCTTTTTTTTTGCGGGGATTTACGAAATCGAGATAAAATGATTTTTGCTAAAATTTAAAACGGTTTTTTTTTTTTTTTTTTAAATGTCCCACCGAAATTTTACGATCAAAAATTTTTCCCCCAAAAAAAAAAATTTTTTTTACCTTAATTATTATTATTATTATTATTATTATTATTATTATTATTATTATTATTATTATTGTTATTATTATTATCATCATTATTTTAGGTTTGTTTCCGGTTTAAACTTTTTCAATATTATTATTATTAAATGTTTAGAAGAAAATAAAATTTCCAATAAAGAAAAAAACCTTATATGATTACCTTTTTTTTTTATTTTTTATTTTTATTTGCTATCGTTCATTCGATTTTATTATCATTATTATTATTATTATTTGGAATTGTATCATTCGACGTAACAAAATAAAAAGAAAAATTTAATTTCCTCCTTTTTTTTTGTATTGTTTCGGTTTTTTTTATTTTATTATGTAAAAAAAAAAAAAAAATAAAAATAAAACGAAACGTTTAAAGAATTCGAAAAAAAAATTTCGTTTGATATTTTTTTGACGTGTCAATAGACATTAAAATTTTTTTATTATTATTTTATTAATAAATGTTATTAACTCCGTCGGAAATACATTTTGTTATCTTTTCCGTTTTTTTTTTTTTTTTTTTAAATCGTTTTGTATTTGTAATTTTCGTTTTCTTCTACCACGTGTATTTATTTTTTTTTTTTTTTACCTTCGAACAAAAACAAAAAAAAAATTAAATTCATTTGGAAGAAAAAAAAAAAAAGAAGATTATCTTAATGGTTTTTTCTCGCGTGGAAAAAATCCATTTTTTTTTTTGTTATAATTAGTGGATTTTGTATAATTTTGATGGATATCTAAGGATTCGTAACCTATTTTGTTGTAAGGATTCTTCATCCTTCCTTCCTTCCTTCCTTCCTTTTCCACCGCACCATTCTGTACCTTAAGTCTATTGAGAGAGAGAGAGAGAGAGAGAGAAACGTGGAAAAAAAATTGAATTTTTTTTGCCATGTACGAACATCTTATATTTGATGATAATAATAATGTCGTTATTGATAAGAATAAAACTAAAAAGTTATATAATAAATTATTATTATTATTATTATAACTAAATAATATTCCAGTTTGTTTTATTTTTGTCAATGATATAAAGTTTTGTTGATAAAAGTTAAAAGTTTGTCGAATTTAATTGTCAAATTAAATAAGGATTTGTTAAGGTTTGTTGTTGTTGTTTGTATTTATTTGTGCCCCCGTTCTGTTCTGTTTTAATTAACCGCTTTTTAATCTTATTACGCTACTGCTACGTTAATATTATTTAAATATTACTCTCTCACTCTCGTTCTCGCTCTCTCTCTCTCTCTGTTTTCCCTTTTAAAATTACGACATATTTTTATTATTTTATTCTTCCTGACAAATCTTTTTATACACGAGAAATATGTTTTTGTTTTAATACGGTATATTCATCGGTAATGATATTTAATAACAAGAGCAACCGTACAAAATGGAAACTCCGCGAAAAAAAAATAAAATTAGGCAACAAGACAAAAAATATTGATTAACGTATAAACAAATAAAAAGTAAGAAGCCCAACAACAACAAAATTAAACGGATGAAAAAAAAACAAAGAAAAACGAGACGAATAAAAATGATTTCGTGACAAGGCAACAAGACGAACAAATGATTTCGTGACAAGGCAACAAGATAAACAAAATTATTTCGTTATAAGGCAACAAGGCGAACAAAATTATTTCATTATAAAGGAGCAAGACGAATTTTAATTCATTTTAGAAAAAACGGAATTACTATACGTGTGAAACGTTTCGAAACGACCAAACACACATGAAAAAATTGACAAAAAAGCAACAAGACAAAAAATATAAATAAATATATATATATTGAAGCAACAAGACGATTGTAATTCCTACCTTTTTTGAATTAATTAATTTCCTTTTGTTAATAATTTAAATGCCGGTTTTGTTTTTAAAATTTAATTTACATCACGAATAAAAAAAAATTATTAAGGCCGTGGATAAAAAAAAAAACAAAAAATTTGAATTTAAAATTTCCGATTGTAAATTTTTTTTCATAAACAACAAAATGCTTAAAATTAATAATAATAATAATAATAATAATGATAATAATGATAATTTTTGCGAGTACTTATCGATCGTTTTTGTTTAAGGAAAAAAAAAAATTTGGCCGCATATTATAAAGTTGGCGAATTTAAAAATTCAAAATGGCGCGATTTGCGTTTTAACAAAGAAAATTTATTATAAAATTTTTTTTTTTTTTTAAATTTGGAAATGAATTTTTTTTTTTTTTGTCGAACAATGTACAAAATCAATTAATTATATATTTCTTTTTCTTAAAAAAAAAAAAAAAAAAAAGTTTTCGAAAGCAATAAAATAAATTAAAATTATTGCTGACTTTTTTTACTGGAAAGAAAATTTTTTTTATTTTTTTTTAAAGAAAAATTACCTACATTCGGTCAAATGCCAAATCGAAAACATTATTTCGTCTTCTTTTGCCCCGACGTAAATTCCATTAAAATATGAAAAAAAAAAAAAAAAGAGAAAAAAGAGAAAAAAAGAAAAATAAACGTGACATCAAGACAAAAAAAAAAAAGGTTAAGTTTTTATTACTGAATTTTTTTCTATCTCTTTCCTTCTCTCTCTCTCTCTCTCACGCACTCACGCATTCCTCTTATTATTGAGTCTATAAAAACGAAGAAAACTAAAATGACGTCACGATTTTAATAATGACGAAAAAAAAAAAATATTCGATCGTTATAATAATTTTTTTTTTCTTCTGCTAACAAAAAATAAATCCGCGAATAAAATATAAATATATTTCAGGTATGAATTTCGTCTCTCTCTCTCTCTCTCATTCTGCTTCTTTTTATCTCTTTCTTTATCCTTTTCTCTCTCTCTCTCTCTCTATCGCTATGTGGCTTTCATCTCTCATTCTCCATCTTTCTGTGCCTTTTTTTTCTCTTTCTCTCCCTTTCTCTATCTTTTTGAGGCTTTTTACTTTCTCTCTCTCTCTCTTTTTCCCTTTTTTTATTCCTTTCTATTTATTTATTTATTTTTTTTCGTCCAAAAATAATTTTAAATTAAAAAAAAAAATTATTAACCAATTTTCTTTTTTTTCACCTGTAAAATTAAATAAAAAATTTATTCTTTCTCAAAAAAAATGAAAAAAGGAATAATCGATATTCGATTCGATTAATCGATTTAAATATATATATATCTATGGAACACATACATATATATAACCAGGTATAAAAAAAATTTTTTTTTCTTTTTTCTGTCACTTTTTTAAAAAAAATTTTCATTGAATTCTCAATTTAAATTCATGTTAAAATTTTTCCTTTTTTTTAAATCGATTGTTCAGATAAATTTTATTATTGTCGTAAATTATTCGTTTGATATTTAAATTGAATCGATTATCGAAAATATAATTCAAAGTTTTCCTTTTTTTCCTTTTTTCCATTTTTTTTTTGTCGTGAATTAGACAAATGAATTCAAAACTTTTGTGGTTTTTATTCTTCTTCTTTTTTTTCCAAACCTAAAAAACAAATTTTTCGGTTTTAAACGCGTTAGTTTTTTAACCACTTTAAATTTTTTTTTTTATAATAAAACTTTTTCTTTTTAAATCGATCCATCGATCGATTGATCGATCGACCTATCGCCTTACAAATAAATTTTTTTCCCGTAAAAGGTTTAAAAAAAAAAAAAAATTAAATTTTCATTGAATTTCAATTCGAATTCAAATTTTTTTACTCTTTTTTTATAAATATGCAAAGAAGTATTAAAGGGGGGGAAAAAAGATGGCGGCGGTGGAATAATAAGTTTTACGTAAAATAATTTTCTCATTATTATTATTATTAATATTAATTGCAGACGACATTTTTTGATTCGTAAAATCCAAATGATAAATAAATAAATAAATTTTTTTTTTTTTAAATTTTAAATATCGTAGTGGTTGTAGTAATAATAATATGATAAAATAATAATAATAATGATGATAATAACACGTCTAAGATAAGGGAAAAATTATTATTATTATTATTATTACATTTAATAGTAGGAAACATTAAAATTAACGACGCGCGTTTGTTGGAACGTTTTTTTTAATAATATTTTTTCTTATAATATTTTTTTTTAACGGTTTTACTAACGGTCATATTGGCAACGTCGGTTCGAACGATTACACTTCCGCCATTGTCATAGAGTGTCGCAGCATTTTCTTAAACGTGACAACACTGTAACAACGGTTTTTTACAAAAACATTAAACGTCATTTTTTTTTTTTTTTAAATTACGACTCTCATTTTTTTTTTTTTTTTGTTAATAAAAAATTTTAATTGGTGTTTTTTATGTGAGAAACTTTTCACTTTTTTCTGCTTATAGACGACGGGTAGCAAATCATAAATAATAATAATAATAATAATAATAATAATAATAATGGAATTA
>NW_002987337.1:38773-39889 GCF_000006295.1 Pediculus humanus corporis
TTTTTTTTTTTTTTTTTGTGGGGGGGGGGTTTAAGTTGAATCAAGTTCAAATAGTAAATTCATATTAATTTTTATTCCTTTTTTTCCTTTTAAAAAACAACAATTTTGTTTTGCCAACGTTTTCATTATTATTATAGTTTATATTTTCCCTTTTTTTCCTTTTTTCCTTTTTCTTTTTCTTTTTTTCCTTTTTTTTCGTTGCTGTTTGTTCTTGTTTGTACTTCTTCTTTTCTTACAAAAAAAAACCTACCGAAATACAAATTTCTTATATTTTCCTTTCTGTATTAAGTAAAATAATAATAATAATAATAATATTAAATCGTTATTTTATTATTAACAAAAGTGAGGGGGAGGAGGAGGAGGAAGGGAAAAAGAAAAAAAATCCGGCGTTAAATAATTTTTTAAATTTAAAACCTTAAACATCCTTTTTTTTATTTGTTATTTTCTCGTCACGACCCTATGCCAAGAAACTCTATTATTATTATTATTATTATTATCAGTGATTTTTTTTTATAAATTTACATTGAATTCGAATTTTCTGTCGCATTTTCTCTCATGTAAATTTCAAGCTGTTGCCAACGACATGTTTTAACTTTGTTAATGATTACTTAGTAAGCTTAAAAAAAAAAAAAGTTTTTTCCAATATTTAAAAAAAAGAAAAATTGGAAATTTGTTTTTTTTTTTTTTTGTTAAAATATAAAAAAAATGGCGAAGGGCAAAAAGCCAAAAATAAAAATAAAGCGAAAAAAAAAAAAAATTTTTTTCCCTTACTTTTTTTTCGGTTGGAAAATTTCACGCGAGAAAAAAAGGAAAAAAAAAAAAATTTTTTTTAATTTTATATAAATATTGTCTCTGTTACGTTATAAAATCATTCGGCGAATCGGATTCGTTCGTCTCGTTGCTCTAAAAGGTAATTTGTCGTAACGAGTGAGCGCGTTCAGGTATTTAATTATTTTATTAGTAATTATATACGATGCGGGGAAGATGTAGAAAAGCGCGGGAATTTCAAAAAAAAAAATTTCAAATACGTCATCATCGTCGTTTTAGAGCGTTATTAATTTTTAAAAATACAAATCGTTTGCGTATTTAACAGGTGACACCATTTTTTTTTTTTTT
>NW_002987337.1:40905-47543 GCF_000006295.1 Pediculus humanus corporis
ATAATAATAATAAAGAATTCCCGCCATTTTTTTTTATATTACGAACGTAATGATTTATTAACAAGGTTAAATTTTTTTTTTTATTTATTTTTTTAAATTTTGTTTTTATAATTATTTTTTTTTTACAATCAAAAAAAAAAAAAGCAAAAGCGTAACGAGAACGTTCGATTAATCGATAAATATCGATCGATAGTATCGATTTTCAATGTTTTTATTTATATTTATGTTGACGTGATTTATTATCCCTCATTTTTTTCATTCCGAGTGACGTAATTAATTTTTTATGAATGAAAAAAAAAAAAATTTGTAAATTGTCGATTCGGTTGAAAGGGTGGAAGCGTAACTGGGAGGGGGGGAGTGAATCGGGGAGGATGATAAAAGGGGGAGGAAGGGGATCGACGTGCGAAAACAAAAAAAAAAAATGAAAATATTAAATACGTAAAAAGTGTAGGAAAATTTATTACGTGAACGTTTCGAAATAAACGATGGAAAACAAGAGAATGGAGAGGGGGAAATTTTTTTTTCGGAGGAGTGGGTAGGGGGTAAAGGGGGAGGAATTCGATGACCATGATTTTCCACACCATTTATTTTTTATTATTATTTTTTTTTTTTTAAAGGAAATTTATTTGAATTCGAATTTTATCGTTTCTTTTTTTCTTTTTTTTTCGTGCGATCCGGATTTATAAATCATTTTTTTTTATAAAAAGATTCCAAAAGAGGAGAAAGTCTTTTTTTTTTTTTTTTCATAATCTTTACATAACGTAAAAGGTCATCAAACTGGAAAATTTACCGGTTTTAATTTACTCTTTGGAAAAAAAAAAAAAAAAAAAAAAAAAAACTTTATTGATTTTGTATCGTTTCCGATTTCTTTCTTCCTCCTTTTTCCTCCTTCTTTATCCCGTTATCCTTAATTTTTTTTTAACAAACTTGGGATTTTAAATGAGAACGTTTTAATTCTGATAACGTGTCAATAACGTAATTATTATTATTATAATGTATTCAAACCACCACCACCACCACCATCATCATCATCATCATCGTCTAATTTATTTTCCATTCTTGCAAAACGTTAACAATGACGTCATAATGAGAAAAAAAAAAATTTTCGTCACCTTATGAAAACCTTCCGTTATTAATCAATTCGAATTTTTATTAAAAGAATAAATAAATAAAAACACATTAATTATTATTATCATTATTAATATTATTACGTACGAGTTCAATTAAAATATAAATTTATGGATTTAGGTTAAATTTGTTTTCTTATATATATTAATAACGTTGTTATTATCATTATTATTTATTTATATATTAAAATTTGATTATTATGCAAGATAAATAAAAAAAATTTTTTTTTTTTTTAATTAATTAATTAAATAACAGGAAAAAAATAATTTGAAGGTTGGTCGCGAACGTGCCTTAAAAAAAAAAAACATGCCTAAAACCACGTGTGTTTGTTGTTAACACTCGTGATATGAATAAATATGAAAATAAAAAAAAAAACAACGTAACGCAACGCGTTTCATCAAATAATTTTAATTAATATTAATAATAATAATGATGATGATGTTTTTTATCGTGTCTTTAAAGAAAAAATCGTGTCTTAAAAACCGGAAATGTAAAAAAAAAAAAAAAGCGAATTTTAAGTTTTGAATAACATAATAAAATTTATTTCGATATTTGTTAAAAAATTTAAAATATTGTAATAAAAAAAAAATCTACGTAAATAATTAATCAATCGTCGTGGCATTAGACAATTTATAATTTTCGTCAAAAAGATGATATATTCGCGTTTACAGTTGGATATTAATTAATTAAAAATTATTTTAGTTTCAAAATGGTCGACGCCGTCATCGTCGCCGTCATCGCCATTGCCGTCGTCGTCGTCACGTCTTATTAAATAAATTAAAATTCGATTTTAAATTGTTAAAACCCGTCAAAATGTTTATTAATAATGATAATAAAAGGCAGCTGTGAATCCGCCATATTTTTTTTTTCTTAATAACAAATAATAAAAATTTATTTTTTTAATTATATAATTTTATTCTTCTGCTACTTCATTTTGTCGATTTGAAAAAAAATTTTTTTTTACGGTTTCCGAAAATTTATTATCATTATCATTATTATCATTATTATTATTATTATTATTATTATTATTATTATTATTATTACTCTCTCATTCGTCGGCAGGTAATTTTTTTCTCACAAATTTAATTTCAATTAAAATTAAATTACTTTTCGCACACGTGAATCCACGAAAAATAATGGAATTGTAATTTTTTTTTGTTAACAACTCTGTTTCGAATTTTTAAACAATAATAATAATTATTATTATTTTAATATGTAATTATTATTATTATCATCATTATTATTATTCGTGGAGTTATTCGGTTGTAAAGGAAAAAAAAGGAAAAAAATTGAGTCGTGAAATTTTTACTTACTTTCGATTTTTTTTAATTGAGTTTTTTATTGTTCGATAAATTATTATTATTATTATTATTATAATCGACGTAATTACTACAATTTTTGTTTCACGTGTTTGTATGTGTCGTTAACATTATTATTATTATTATTATTACTAGTAATACGTAATAATTTTCCTTTTTTGTTATGCAGCGTTCGCGAACGTTTTTTTTTTCACAATTTGAATAATATAAATTATTACACGATTTAAAAAAAAACGAAAATAAAAGTTTGAATGAAATCGAAAGGGGAGGGACGGAGAGGGGGAAAGTGAGAAAGAGGGAAAAGAGCGGGATGGTGGAAGGAAGGGGTGGAGGATAATGAAAAAAAAAATTAATTAATACCTTATTTATTTTTTTTTTTGGGGAGGTTCGTAAATATAATTTTTGACAGTTTTGTAATCGATTGTAATTTATTATTATCATCATCATCATCGTCATCATCATCATCATCATCATCATCATCATCATCATTATTATTAATAGAAACGAGGCGTCATATATACATATATTTTTTTCATCACAAAATGAAGTCAATAAATTATAAATTTAACGAAAAAAAAAATTTATTTATTTATTTTGATTTTTTTTTTTTTAGCAGAAGAAAAAATAAATAAATTTAAATGACGTAAAAATAAATAAATAAATAATAATAATTTTTTTACATAATGACGTCATTTATTTAAATATAAACAAAAAAAAACTAAATAAGTTTTTCTTTTTTTCCAAGGCGATAGTCTAATAAAAATATCGATTTTCAATAACATTATATAATATAAAAAAAAAAAAAAAACATTTCGTTTTTTTTTTTTTTTTTTTTTTTTGGAAACAAATGTATCGAAAAAAATATTATTATTATTATTCTATGAATAAGAAAAAAGAAAAAAAAATACATGTATATACATAAAGAGAAAAATGGCGACGAAAAGGTTTCATTCGTATCAGTAAAAAATAATGTCAAAATCTTATTGGTTTTTTTTTTCTGCTTTTTTTTTTTGGAACGCAACAAAACTTTAACGGATAATAATATTCTTATTTTATAAAAAAAAAATTCTACCTTATTTTATCATTTTTACTCCGAAAAAAAAAACCATCGAGTTATTCATCATAGTGTTATTTACTCTATGACTATTTAAATATATAGAATTCAAAATGGCGTCGACGAATATCAATTTAATTACTGATGTTTCCACTTTATTGAATTTTTCCAACACGATACTAGCTAGATTGTAACTATTAAATGATGATGATGATGATGATGATAGTAATGATGATAATGATGATAAATAAAAAATCCATTATTTCGTTTTAGAAAGAAAAAACTAACGAATCTATTTCATAGTGAAAATTAAATTTTATATTATTTTTGTTAGATTTCTTTTCTATTTTGTTTCATCCCCTTTTTTTTAAATCTTAAAATTTTATTATTGACTTTTTATCATTATTATTAAACGCCATTGAAAAAAAAAACCTTCGGGGAATAAATAAAAAAATAAATAAGTAAAGAAAAAAAAAATTGTTATTTATTTATTTAAGGGATGCCGTTAAACATTTTAACGGTTTTTAAAAAAATGTAAAAATAAGAGGATGGATGTTGTTGATAACATTCATTATTATTATAAATTTAATTAATTATTTTTAAAAATATTTTCATTTTGGAAAAGTATCGGAAAATTCTTTTGATTAAAATTTGAACGCATTGCGTAATCCTAACACGTTTTTTTTTTTTTTATTACTTTTTTTTCAAGGCTTTTGGATAAAAAATTACGATCGAGTTTTTTTTACGTTTAATTATTTTCACACTCTTAATCGTGGCAGGTAACAATAAAAAAAAGGAAAATTCAGTCAAATAATAATAATAATGATGAAAATTATACATTCTCGAGAGAGAGAAACACGTAGAAGAATAATTTATTATCATCATCATCATAATCATCATAATCATTACAAAATCCGTTATTATGAAAATTATTACCAATTATTATTATTATTATTATTTTGTCTTTAAATTTACGTAAATTTTTGTCGCGTTCCCGACTAACCCCCCTATTTATTTTTTTTTTTACTTTCGTAAAAAAAATTTTAACGACCCTTTAATAATAATAATAATAAAATTTGATTTGTGTTACAGGATCTGCTCTCATGCAAGTTGTTGAAGTTTATAAAGAAATTCAAGCTCAACAAATGAACATCGTAAGTTTACCTTATCATTATTATTATCATCATTATTATTATTATTATTATAACATTTTCATTCGTTTTCTTTTCTTGTTTACAGCTTAAAGCTTTTTACGTTGATCTTCTCGTGCCATTAGAAACAAATTTAGAAAAAGATACAAAAGTCGTTCAAGTAAGTTTTCAAAATTTTTTCCTTTTTTCCTTTTAATTAATCGCTTATTAAATTGTAAAGAATTATTATTATTATTATTATTATTATTGTGATAATAATAATGATAATTGATAAATAACCGATAGATATTCTATTGGCACGACAAAACTAAACAGAAACACGTTTATAAGGGGTTTAAAAGATAATATCTTAGTGAGACGTGGTTTTAGATTAGGGTGTGGTAAAATCAAAAGTGTTGTTGGCCTCATTAAGTACCCAATAAAAACCGGTAAACCTTTGAGTTATTTAAATGATTTTAATACCTTATTATTATTATTATTTATGTATACGGTTGGTATAAGGACTTAGCGGAGTTAATTGGATTTAAGTACCCGCCTTTTTGTTCATTAACGTACCACTAAGAAAAGAATTTAATTAACCTCGGGTGGAAAACATTTTTTTTTCTTTACTACTGGGAAACACGTGTGAAAATATTATTATTATTATTAGTTTATGAAAGGAAGGAAAGGATTTAAAATAATAATAATAATAATAATAATAATAATAAATTTTTTAATAAAATTTGTAAGTTTTATTATGTGAGTCTGTCACCGGATGGTGAAAATGACGAAATAAAAAAAAAAAAAAAAAAGAAAAATGATTTTATTGATATGGAAAAAAAATATGAAGAAGAAGAAGAAAAGGTGTAAAATGAAAAGATGGTGAAGACGTTTAAATAGTTGAGAAAAAAAAAATAAGATGGATGAAATATTAAGGGGATGAAAGAGGAGGGTAAAAAAAAAAAAAAAGGAAAAAAAGTATATGAAAAGCTTTTAGAAAGGGCAAAACCGAAAGAAAAACTCTTAAACAATCGTGAAAAACAATTTTTCTTTTTTTTTTTTTTTTTTTTTTGCTTTACTCTTCTCCTTTTCCTTCCCCCTCCTACGCCCCCCCACCTCTTCCTCCTTCCCCTCCCCCACCCCGAAAAAAAAAGTCAGAAAAAGTTAAAAGTATTTTTTTTTAAACGATGTTACATTTGGAAAAAAAGGGGGAGGAGAAATAAAAGTTGAAGAAAGAAAAGATATCAGGGAGGGGGAGGGGAGGTTGCAGAGGGAAAAATTTTAATTTTTTAAAATTAATTTAATAATAATAATAA
Organism: Pediculus humanus corporis; assembly: GCF_000006295.1. Taxonomy (NCBI): domain Eukaryota; kingdom Metazoa; phylum Arthropoda; class Insecta; order Psocodea; family Pediculidae; genus Pediculus; species Pediculus humanus. The sequence continues at coordinate 46,853 of NW_002987337.1, forward strand.
TGATAATAAAAGAAAGGGTGTGAAAAAAGGGGATGAAAAAAAAAATTTACCAAAATCAATCGAAATTAATAAAAAAAAAAGAAAATCTTAAATCATGGGAATTGGGAGGGAGGGAGGGGGTGGAAACAAATCAAATTCAACTTTAAAAGAAATAAATTTTGAGTAAACGGAATGAAAAAATGAATGAATGAATGAATGAGTGAGGGAACGACAAACAGGAAATAAAAAGAAAATTCAGTTAAAAAGTAAAAGAATTACCTTCTTCTTACCTTTTCTATTCATCATCCCATTCATCCCGATTCGACTTCCCTTTCTTCCTCCTCTCCTCTTCCCTCTCTCCCCTCCCCTGCCCCATACCCCCCACGGAATTCTCCCTATAAAATGTTTATTTGTGAAATAACTTTGAAAATTCAATTTTGAGTCGACAATTTTCACGATTGAAAGAAACCATTTGGCGTGACATTTCATCCCCCATCACAAAAAAAAAAAAAAAAGAGAAAAAAAAAATGAGGGATGATGAAGATCGCACAGTTGTGCAAACGAAAACTAAATTTTTTTTTTTTTTTTCAATCGTGTCTTCTGCTTCTATGGAGCAAAACGTCGTCGTCCGAATCCCCCTCCCCTATCTCTCTCTCTCTTTTTTTTCTTTATCCCATCTTTAACAAATTTCTTTCTTATCACCCTTATCATA
>NW_002987337.1:47678-49242 GCF_000006295.1 Pediculus humanus corporis
AGGAAATTTCATTATTACTATTACTGGGGAGGGGGAAAACAAAAAGGGATGATAAAAAGGAAGGGGGGTGGGGATTTCAAGAAAGGGAAAAATATGCGGAAGATAATAATAATAATAATAATAATTTGAAAATTTTTACCTGGAGAATAAAAAAAAAAAAAAAATTTGAAACGAAAAAGTGTTTGATCGATCGATCGATTGATTGATTGACTGATTGACTGACTGATAATATTAATAATAATAATAATAATAAATTCCTTTTTGTAAACAAAAATTTTTCACAAGGAAGAGAGAAAGAAAAAAAAAAAAGTTTTCAAACTGGAATTTTTTTTTTTTTCATTTAACCATCAAAACGTTTGAAATAATATAAAATCGATTGATCGATTACGACGCGAAACGTTTCGATCAATCGATCGATCATTAATCGATGAGAGAATTCAAAGGTGGTCTTTCAAAATTCCTACCCTCCTCCCTTTCTTCATTCGATCCCTCTTATTGTTTTTTTTTAAATGATTTTGTGTCGTGTCGGATAATTTTTATACTTATTATTATTATTATTATTATTATTATTATTATTTGTCTTTGTTTAACACGTTTTACTCTCGTTTTCGATTTTAAAAATTTAATTTCGTAATTTTTAATTAAAATATTAAAAAAAAAAAAAAAAAAAAGTCGTAAAAATTGTGTCAAAAACGTAAAAAAAATAAAATGTCAAAATCGACGAAAAAAAAAATTTGCCTTACGCGTATAAAAACCCGCCGGTAGCCATTTTTTTAAAAACCTGCCACCCCCTCTCCCTTTCCCCTCCCCCTGTCCCTTTGTTTAAAAAAAAAAAATTATTTCCTCTGGAAAAACTTGTTAACTTTTCCCCTCAAAAGAAAATTTCATAATTTATAATTAATTATAAATATGTATATATATATATGTATCAACGCCATAATGGGTATGATTGATAAAAGAAAAATTTCAAAATGGCGGCGATCAAAATGGCGTCGATCGAAATCCGGTTTTTTAAAAAATTTCTTTTTTTTTTATAACGTTATTAATCAGTTAGTATTTACCTTTTTTTTTTGTCGACTTCTCGTTTAAATTAAAAAAATTTAACGTTCGACACATTTATTTCTTTTTTTTTTTAAGGGTATATAAAATTAAAATTCACCCCTTGAGTTATTTAAAAAAAAAGCAGGGGAGGAGGGGGAGGAAGAGGAAAATTTACGATTTTGGTTTAATAACGTTAAGTGCGGTTATATATATGTATTGTTTTTTTTCCTTTTCCTTTTGTTTCCTTTTTCCCTTTTTTCCTTTTTTTTTTTTTTTTTTAACCAAAAGAAGATTTTAATCAATCGAAATGCTTATAATAAAAAATTACGATAGAGAGAGAGAGTGAGAAAGAGAGAGAGAGAGTGAGAGAGAGAGGAAGAGAGAGATCGTGGAAGAAGATTTAAATGTTACGTCATAGAAAAACTGAAAAGATTGTTTTCGAACGGTTTGATTATGCGAACGTGTAAATTTCAACCGTTTTCCGTGTTTGCCGGGGGGTAGAGGGGATGGAGGAGGTGAAGGG
>NW_002987337.1:49522-63119 GCF_000006295.1 Pediculus humanus corporis
TTTTTTTTTTTTTGTGGTAATTTAAAAAAAAAAAAAATGAAAGAAAGTTTTTGCAAAGTCGAGTTGATTAAAAAATATATATATTTTTTTTTAATATTTAATGAAATTAAAAATAAAAAAATAAAAATTTTTTTACAAACTTTTTCCGGTTTTCTGGTTTTCCGGTTTTTTTGCATCCCACTCATCACATCATTCCAGAATCTATGAAAATAATGGGGGAGTAGTTGAGGAGAGGGCAACGCACGTGTTTGTATTTAAAAAAATTATTTATTTATTTATTTTTTTTGTATGTTTGATTTCAGTCGGAGCAGAAGAAATTTTTACAACAGCACAAAGCAAGATCAGAAACGTATAGTAAAGCAGCTGCCAACATGAAAAAATACAGGAAAAAAGGAAATAAAGGTGGCGGAAAAACGGGATTGGCCACGGATAAAGAGCTTAAGGTTAATGCGATTTGTCTTTAAAATTTTTCTTTTTTTTTTCTTATACGAAATCTCTTTTTGAAAACTTTTTTCTCTCTCTCCTTTTTTTTTTTTTAAAGATTTTACTCTTTTAATAATAATAATAATTTTAACGTTGGTTTAACAACAATGAATCGTACGAGGGGTAGATGGGGGGGTTAATAATAACGAAAAGAGAGAGAGAGAGAGAAAGCAAAGGGGTGTGTGTGTGTGTGGTTGTAAGTAAAATTTTCTTTTTAAAACTTTTGATACAAAAAGTAATTAACTTAATCCTTTTTAATTTTTAATTTCAACGGATTAAACTCAACGCTTTATAATAATCGATGAGAAAATAAAATTAAAAAAAAAAAAAATTTACGTGGTAATAGAAACGAAAAATATAATCGTGTCATTATTATAGCCTTTTGTCTCCTTCTACGAAAAATAAATTGATAAATCTCAATCGAAAGATTATTCGCGGTTAAATTTATTTATTAAAAATAAGAACGACAAGGGAAAAAAATAAATAAATAAATAATCGGGTTAAACCCGATTTAATACTTATGGCGCCATAATAAATTATTTAAGGGTGAAATGTAAAACCGTTCAAAATAAATTTCAATCAATTTTTTTATTTATTTATTTTTTAATAAAGAATATTATCATTATTATTATTATTAATAATACTTAAATAAGATTGATTATATTTAAATGAAATGATTTTTTAATTATAAAATAAACAAAACAACAATAAAGGGAAAAACTCTTGACGTAAAATCTGAACCCGTAGTGACGTCATCAAGCGCACGTTTCTTTCGAAATCGATTGATGATTTCTGAACGCGCTTTTTTTTCGATTTCCGATTTAATTTACCGTTACAAAATTTAACGAGAAAATTTATATATTGTCACGGTTTTACTTTTTTCTCGTCTGATCGTCTGATGATGGTTCTTTACTCCGTTTCCGGTTATGGCTGCTCTATAGTATCAGAGCACACTTGTAAGGAAGAAGAAGAAGATGTTTGAGGAGAAGAGAATGAGGAAGGAAGATGTTTGTAAATATAAGGTAGTGACGTCACAATCACTGTATTAGGTGATGATGAATGAATGATACCAAAAAATGATGGATGAACGTAACCGGAAGAACATTCACGACAAGATGAAACGTTTCTTCAGGAATCTCATCTAACAATGAATAGTTTCTAGAAGGTTCTCTTCTCTCTTTAGCTATACTACCCCTCATCCTTTTACTATTTTCGGTGTTTATAAACATCGGCGTGAATAAATCGAAGATGAGAAGATCATAACAATATATTTATATTAAATTGATTTTGTTGAAAAAATAAACAGAAAATTATTTATATATATAAATATAAATAAAAACGAAAGTTAATATGGCGGAATAAGTTTTTTATTTAATATTAAGTTAAATAAATAAAAACGATTTTCTTTTTTTTTTTAAAACAATTTTCTATTTCATTAAACGAAAAAAAAAAAAAAAACATTTTCGATTGTTTTTCATCTTCTCTTCTTCTTCTTCTTATTTTAGAAAGAAAAATTTTTTAAAATGAAAACAAAACGAACGATCCGCCATTTTTATAATTTTTAATTTTTTTTTTTTTTATCATTTCAGAACATGCAAATTTTAGAAGAAGAAAAATCAAAACTCGATCGTTTTTGCGAACAAAGTTTAAAAAACGTAATTATATACATTTATTATTATTATTATTAACTAAAAAAAAAAAAAAAATGTCTTCTTGCATAACTGAAAAAAAAAAAAATTCTTTGATTCGTGTTATTATTATTATTATTTACGTAACGGTTAAAAAGAAATAAAATTTTTTTTTTGTTATCGTTACAAAATTATTAAAATCATGTCAAATAACGAATAATTATAATAAATGATAAAAATTATTAATAATAATAATAATAATTTCCAGGCTATGACGCAAGAAAGAAGAAGATACGGTTTCGTTTTGGAGAGGCAATGTTCGTTGGCAAAACATTATTTAGCTTATCACAATGCTGGAGTTAGTTCTTATGGAAGAAATTTAGACGAATGGCAAGATGTCGCCAGAACGAGAGAATATTTACCCGAATCCGTTGAAAATATGTTTGCACTCAAATTAAGAGTGAGTGTTTCATTTTATATTACAATTGACGTGGAAGAAGAAGAAAAATTATTATTAATTTAATTTTTTGTAACGTTTCAGCAACTCAGCATATGGCAAGACGATGATAATTTTTCATCGGAAACAATTTTGGACGATGATAGAATTTCTATATCGTCACAATTGAGAAAAACAAAATCAATGGACGCATCTTGTCTCGACATAAGATCAATTAACGACGTGAGTTCATTAAAACCGTTGTCGAGAGCCAAATCCGAATTTAATATAAATTCATCGAATAATTCATTGGTTCAAGGTAATAATCGTCATTTAATTATTTCACCTATTATTATTATTAAACTTGCTCGCCGTGCGTCCGCCATTTTTTTTCCCTCCCCCCCCCTCCATCTAAACGTCATCGTCGCGTTTCTTTTTATTTTTTTAATTTTCAGTACTTTCCAAAAAGGTTTTTCCGTTGGATTTAAAAAACGTTTTTAAGAGGAAAATCTCGAAAATAATCTCGAATAATTAATCGAATTTTTGCGGTCGTTCGATTAATTTAATTTTTTTCGATCAATCGATCATTATAATTATCGAACGGGAAGAATTTAATTTTGGGGAAATACGTTTTTTTTTTTTTTTATTTGCTGTCGTTTAACAACGAATCGAAACAAATTGAAAAAAAATTTTTTTTTTGTGTTCGATGATTGATTGATTGATTGATTTAAAACGTTTCGAGAATTCTCTTTAAATTCAATAAACTTAAAGTATTTGTCTTGTTTGTTTGTTTGTTTGTCTCACCGATCCGTTAACGTTTGTTTGTTTGTTTACATCGATCTACTTATTTAAAAAAAAAAAATTATGTTTTTAAATTTCAAACGATAATTTTAATAAAAAAATTTGTCGGTCGGTCGGTTCGTTGGATCGAAAGCGAAAAAGTCGATTTTTATCGACCGCCATTTTTTTTTTTTTTTTACGACGTTGTTTTGCCCGTTTAAGATATTTTTTTCGTATTACGTAATTTTTTTTTTAAACTCGAAAAAGTAAAAAAATTTATTTTATTAGTAACCAGACTTTTTTAATGCCCCCCCCCCCTTCCCATTTTTTTTCTCCTTTCGTTTACGCACCTGTCAAAATTTCACGTTTGACCTTGAAAAAAATTAACCTAACGTTTTTTTTATATCGATTATCGATATTATTGATATTATCGATTGATTGTAAATAAATAGTATTATTCACCTTCGTATTTGATTCATTAATAAATAAAAATTTTCATTTATTATTATTATTATTCGTCGTCGTTTCCGCAATTTTTCCGTTATTTTTTACTTTTAAATTTAATTCGTTAAAAAAAAAAGGGAAAAATTTCGCTGATTTGAATTTGTTAAAAAAAAAAAACTTGTCGACATTTTTTTTAACGACTCACGGAATTCGTGTTTTGGTTTTAGTTTTAAATATTTAAATGTCAACGCGTCACGTTTTTTCTACGTCCACTTTTTTTTTTTTTTAAAGAAAATTTTTTATATGTTTTCGTCACATCATTCAATTTGACGAAAAATTAAAACTTTCAAATATGGCGATGGAATTTTTTTTTTTAAAGATTTTTACTCGCCCACGCGTTAAATTTCAAAAAAAAATTTTTTTTTTTCGCGACGTAAACCACGAAATCCTAAAATGTTTATTATTATTATTATTATTATTATTATTATTATTATTATTATTATTATTATTATTATTATTATTATTATTTTCGCATTTGTACCGCGAATTGGAATTTTTTTTTTCTAAAAAGTTTTTTTACATTTTGATTCTTCTCAAAAGAAAAAAAATTCAATAAAAAATGGCGGAGATCGTCCCACGTTATGTGCTAATCGTTTATATATATATAATTTAATCCTTTTATTTTACAATAATTCTATTTAATTTCCTCATTCTCGTGACACGCACGACGATCGATTCTCCCACGTTAAATCAAATAATTTTTATTTTAATTATTATTATTATTAATCATCACCGTAACCGTTTCGAACATTACGTTTATAGAATAAACGGATGAGGTAAAATTTTAAATTTTCGCGCCAAAATTTTCCTTTTAAATATATCGATCGATATGATGAAATTATTTATACGTTTTTTATTAACGACGAATTTATTTTTTTTTTAAAAAATTGATTGCATCGTATTCAACAATTTGCGTTCCTCATAATTAAACTTGGACAAGTTTTGGAGAGAGAGAGAGAGAGAGAGAGAGAGAGAGAGAGAGAAAAAACGTTCCAACCGGAAATTCAGGTTTTCGATTCCAGGGAAATTTCCTTTATATCAAAAAAAAAAAAAAATTTATACAAGTGAAACGACTTTTTTATAATTCGCCGGGGTCATTTCGCGTTTGCTAGCAGAAAACATTTTTTCATTCGACATTTCCTTTTTTAATAATAATAATAATAATAATAAAGATTTTCACAATATTTCCGGTACGTCCACATTTAAAACGTTGGGTTTTATTTTTTATTTTTTTTTTCCTTTTAACAAAACAAACAACAACGAACGACTCGAACCTATAATAATAATAATAATGATAATTTATTTCACGCAAGAATTATTTTTAATTATATTATTATTATTATTATTATTATTTATTTATTTATTTATTTATTTTAATATTATTATAAATATAATATTTACGTTTTTTGTTATTCTAATCATAATTTTAAACCGTAAATAATTTGAAATTATAAAAGTGACGTCATAACGGTTTTATTAATGACACGACGAAACGGACGTAGGGAGTAGGGAGAGAGAGAGAGAGAGAGAGAGAGAGAGAGAGAGAGAGAGAGAGAGAGAGAGAGAGAGAAAGACGGGGAGGAAAATCAGTCAAAGGAAAGGTTTTTTCGAAAGGAAAAAGGAAAAGGAAAAGGTTTATTAAAATTTTATTTTATTTTAATTATATTACTAAGAGAAGAAGAAAAAACCGTTAAAGAAAATGTTTTTTTTTTACCTTGTTGTTGTTGTTTTAGTTTATGGTTTTCACGTGTGAGCGCGTGCGTGAGCTTGAATTCGTTGGAGCGGGGTGGGGGTGGGGCGGGAGTGGGGGTTGCGTAAATGCGTGGGTTTGTTTGTTTACGCGTACGTAAGGCGGAATGATGATAAAGAAGAAATTTTCACAGGGATATGAATAAAATAACATGAAAAGGATTTTACGCGAGAGGTAAATAAAATAAAAAAATAAGAAAAAAAAATTTTCTTTTTTTTTTTTTTTATTTTCCTCCAACAATATTTAAATTAGTTTTAAAATGTATTTAAAAAACCTTTTCCTTTTGCGTACAAAATTTAATAATAATAATATTAATAATAATAAAATTGAATTTTCCCCCCTCCTTCCCTTCCCTATCCTTCTTTCTCTTTTTTTTCGAATTTGGTTTCTTTTTTAAAAAGGAAAATTTTCTTCTTTACGAAAAAAAAAAAAAAAATTAATTTTTCATTCATTTTATATCCGTTTCTCAAATAGGTCTTATTATTATTATTATCATTATTATTATTATTATTATCATTATTATTATTATTATTATTATTATTATTATTATTTTATCGAAATAATAACGAATTTCCTTATAATTATTCCGTATTCAAAATTTTTCGTAAAAAGTTTTTTTATTTTTCCAATAAAATTTCCCTTCCCTCTCCCCCTCGTTTCTCTCTCACTCTTTCTCTTTTTTTTTTTTTTATTTGATGATGATAATAATAATAATTATATTTTAATTTAAAAATTAATTTTTTTTTTTTAATTTTACATAAAAAATTATTGATAAATAATAATAATAATAATAAGTGAGGCGGAACGTTAAAAAGAAATTTGATTTAATTAAAAATCTCATTTACATCAATTTTGCATAGAGAAACAAAAAAAACGTGTAAATAGAAATTTAAAAAAATGAGAGGGAGGAAGGAGGAGGAGTAAATTTATTTTTTTTTTGTGTTTTTTTTCGGGGGGTTTAATTTAAATGATGATGATTTAAATTTAAGTCTCTAGCTCACGTCAAGAAGGAAGTGGGTGGGGGGGAGGAAAAGAAGGTAAAAAAAAAAGTTTTTGTTTTCCTTTGGGAATCTACTTTCCCTAACCCCTCCTCCATATTTTTTTTTTTTTCAAAAAGTTTATTTTCACTTTTAATTGCGCGAACGCACCGAAAGTTTTTTTTTTTTTTTTGTTTTTTTTTCATTTTTTAAACTTTCATTAAAGTTTTCAATTGTTTAAAAAAAAGAAAAAAAGTAAAGAAAATTTTGGAGAGGGAGGGTGAGGGGGAAATGGCGGGTGCGGTTTCGGTGATAAATTACAAAAAAAAAAAAAATTTTTTTTTTTATTTATCACGGCACAAAAACAAGTGAGAATAAATAAATTTTTATTTTATTTTTCATTTTCCATCTTCTGCTTTTCCGAATGAATTTTTCCTTCTTTTTTTTTTTTAGATGATAATTCAATAGAACAAAGACCGAAATCTATGGCGATACCGGATAAATCAAATTGGGGAGAAGCATCATTAGCAAGAGCGATGTATGCTTATTTATCCTCTGGAGAAAATCAATTGAGTTTTTTGGAAGGTGATATTATTGTTTTATTAGGGGATCGTAATAAGGGATGGCAATTTGGTGAAAATTTAAGAACTCAATGCAGCGGATGGTTTCCATTGGCATATACGGAAGTCATAGCAGAAGATCCGACATTAAAGTGAGTTTATTTTTTTGTTTTTTTCCCCTCTCTTCTCTTCATCCCCTTCACTGAAAATTTCATTAACGCAATCCTCCAATCATCATTATTATTAATAATAATAAATTTTATTTAAACAGTAATTCACCGGTCGAAAGAAAAGTTGAAACCGTTACGAATAATAGCACGACAGGAACCCTCGGGGGAAACAGCAGCAGACATGGCGGAAATACAAACAAACCCTCACCGACGACAATGTTTGGTGATACTCTCCTTCATAGAAAAATGACAAAACAGGTGACATTATTATTATTATTTTCTTTCCGAAATTTCCTTTTCCGGTAAATTTAAAAAAAAAAAACGATGTAAATAATTTGTCAATTTAAAATAAAAATTGATACATAAATAAATAAATTCATGAATCGATAAATAAATAAAATGTTGTTCGCATTTCGTCGTTTGTCGTTTGTCGTTTTGATTTATGGGTTGTTTATTTAACTGGATGGATTTAACCAAGCACAGATTTCATTTTCCCTTCATTGATTATATATAATACAAGATGGGGAGGAGGAGGGGGGGGGTTGTCGTAAATTTTTCACAAAGCAACAAATGATGACACAAAAAAAAAAAAGGGAAAAAATATTTTACGCTACGTCATAAGTTGACTTTTTTTCTAAAAGTTTATCCGCCATTTTGATATATATTTTATACTAATAATAAAAAAAAGGGAAAAATTTAACTTTTCCTCTTGTATTTTAATCTTTTTATATTTTCTTTTTCATAGTCGTTTAAATAAATAAATAAGATAAAATTTAAATAATAAATGAATGAAATAAAAATAATACCTTTGAAATTTTTCCTTTTTAAATTTAAACAATCGCGTTTTTGAAAAACTCATTTACAATTACGATGATGATGATGATGATGATGATGACTGTCATAAATTTTCAATTTGTAATTTTTTTGTTTTGTTTTTTTCTCCATCGTGTTGTAGAGTGGACCGAAAATGCCAATCGTAACGAGTTTGGGTCCCCCACCATCTCTTCCAGCTCCCATTCCGGAACTACATCAAAGAATAACCCGATCCATAACGACAACTGCAATGGTTCATCCTCCCCAACCGATTGTCAGTCCAAGAAACGATGCTGCAACACTGCCAAATAAAAGAGGAGGAAATAATCATCCTCCTTCGATGCCTTCTTTGCCTCTTCATTTGAGTAACAAACGTGCTAATGGAGCTCCCGGTAGTTTACATTCAAGCAACGATAGCGGTTTTAGTAATGATCCACCACCTCAACCGGAAGTTGATTATTCCGATGATGATTCATCAAGGTAAGCCTTCCCTCGCCTCATTCCGAAAAAATTTATAATTTTCATGTTTTTTTTAATAAAAGGTGTCGGGTCCTTGTTTTGTTTTTTAAATATTTCTAATGAGAAAAAAATTTTTATAATAAAAAAAAAAAAAAAAAACTTTAGAGCTCCACAAAATACTCTTAGCGATGCAACTTTAAGAGCACCAACGGAAGCTAAAAAGAAAGAATTATTGTCTTCGGTACGTGGATGGCTTTTATATAAATCAGCACTTGACCTTTGGGATGACGTAAGCGATCAAAACACATTGAAAAATTCAACGGTCACGCGTACGTTATCAACAAGGCAATCCTCCTCCAACAACCACAACGGAAATGGAAATACAAACGTGAGTCAAAATGATCCGGTTGGAACTTTGGGAAGATTCGGAAGTAGCGACATGTTGAAACCGACGCCCATAGCCGTAGATAAAGCATCATCGCAATTAAATAATAGAATAACAGTTAAAAGAACGAAATCCCTTTGGAAATTCAAAAGATCCCACAAAAATGAAATATTAGAAGGGATGTCCTTGTGGAAGCACAGGAGTTTAATCGACGTGCGAAATCCGGATTCGAAAGAAAATCAAAATCAGTCCGATCAAATGTCAACGAACGAGGAAAAAACAGAAAACATATACGCATCCGCGGAAAATCTTCTCATCAAAGATAATACTAATCAAAAATCCATAGATAAAATAAACAATGAAAAAAACACGAGGAAAAATGTTAAAAACGAAAGCGGCAAAGATCAGGAAGATTATTATTCTGATGACACGACGATTTTAGACGACGATTCGGATTCGGTCATAGTCGTGAACGACCATATAAATTTAACGACGAAAAGAAAAAATCGTACAAAATATGTCGAAATATCGAATCGTTCCAATATGTCGAAATCTGGAACTCTTAGAGATAACGGTGATAAATACAACGAAATGTCGTCCAACAGTCGTTCGGATTTATCGGAACAAACGGAAACGGAAACGATCGGAAAGGAAAGTTTTTTACCCCGTATGAAATTAATCAAATCAAGTTCAAACGATATATCGAATAATCATTTTATCGAAAGAGATTTATCTAATAGGAAACCCTATTCGACGTGGAATCCGAATTTGAAAATAAAAGAAAGTAAAAAATGGCGGGAAAACGATGGGAAAACGACAAATTTTTACAGGGAAAAATCAAATAACAAATTAAAAGATGCACCCAAATTAATTAAAGATCAATTGAGAGTGAACGAAAGCAAAACTAAATGCGGTCCATGGTATGATTTATGGGGAGTCGATTCTTCCGTTAAATCGTAAAAAAAAAAAAAAAAAATCAATCAATCAATCGATTATTAATTAGAATGTTCTAGATGTTTCTTCTATATTTTTACAAAAAAAAAAAGAAAAAAAAACATTTCGATGAATACATTTTTTTTCATCGCTTCGGTGATGGCTGCCATTTTTATTTTTTTGTTTTTATTTTTTTTATTTTTTATTTTATTTTACTATTATTATCATTATCATTATCATTATTATTATTATTTAGACGTTCATGTTTTTATTTTATTTTGTTTTTGTTTTTTTTTTGGTTTTTTTCTTTTACAACGACTCTCGCGACCGTTACGAAATGACGTCAACAAAAATTTCTAACCGTGTGGTCGTAAGAAAAAGTCGACGCGGCAACAGAGTCGATAGCGTCGTGACGTAATAATTATAAAACACGATTTCGCGCGCGCGCGCTTTTTATTGGGTAATTTTATTTTTTGATAAAATTATTACAAATTAATTATTATTATCATTAATTTTTTGCTTTTCTTTTATTTATTTATTTCTTCTTATTGTACTGAATGAATGAACAGAGCAGACGAATTTCAAACCCGATAAATTCGCAAAAAAAAAAAAATTAATGGATTTGACGTGACGTGAAAAAAAAAAAAATGGTGGTGATGATAATAATAATAATAATATTAAAAACGTAATTTTACGTAAAAAAAAAAAAAAAAAATTTATGTCAACTTTTAAAAAACAATAAAAAAAAAAAAAATTAAAAAACGACACGAAACGACGGATTATATAACGTAATAAAAATAATAATAATAATAATAATAATAATAATAATAACAGTTTTAAAATTCGATGAATCATGTAAAAAAAAATAATAATAATAACAGCATGCGAATATTTTTTTTAAAGGGGATAGGGTGTTTGATGAAAATAATAATAATAATAAATAAATCATAAATTTTTTTTTGTTATTTACGATGTGTAATCATTGTTAAACATTATTCTTTTTTTTTTTTTTTTTCTAAAATTTATAATCGCTTATTTTTTTTTTTGTGTGTGTTCCGACAAACCGAGAGGTTTATACTTAATCGACGCCATTATTGATAAATAATGGAGAAAACACGCAAAGAAAAAGAAAAAAATTACATTCTCGTGCCGATGAATTATTATTAGTTTTTTTTTTTTTTTTTTTAAAAAAAAAAAGATTTTTCATAAAGTTTAAACAAAGTAATTTATTATTATTATTATTATTTGCGTTTGACTCGTGAATAATTTTCTTCTTACATAGAGTAAATGATTACGGTGCAATTTTGTTGTGAATATATTGAATTGAATTCAAACGTTGATTAGAAAATTTATGCGAATATTTTTCCTTTTTAAAAATAATTAACGATTATTTCCGGTTGAGAATAAAATTTAATAATAATAATAATAATAATAGTAATAATAATAATAATGATAAATGCAAACGAGTAAATAAACGAGAGAAAAATAATATTTTGACATTAATTATTTGTTATTATAATAAGTTAAAGGATTAAGAAGTGATGTTGGAGTCATAGAGTAAGAAAATCAAATGAAACTAATTTAGTATCGTTAGGTTGTCGTTCGTTTTATTTTTCTCCTTCCTTCCACTTTTACGCGCCATTTTTTTTTTTTTTTGATTCGAAATAAATAAATAAATAAAAATTAAATTGTTTATGTGATTTTTTTATAATTAATAATTTTCGAAAGGAAAAAAAAACGAAAAAGTAAATATTTGCGCGCGTTTTTTTTAAAATTTCAAAAAACGGATTATTAACGAATTTTAACGGAAAAAAAATCGTTTATGACGTCATCAAATTTTTTTTTTCAAATTATTTCGACAGGTGTTCGATTATTTTTTTGTATTATTTCGTTCTGTAACGGACACACTTGTGACACTTGTTATTTCCGTTTTGTTTTTTGTTACTCTAAAAATCAGACTTAAAGGGAGGGTTCAGGGGAAGAAAGGGGGAAAGAGAGAGAGTGAGAGAAACAATGGAAAAAAATAAATAAATTTACTTTTAAATTGTTTTAAAATAAAAAAAGAAAAACAAAAAAAAAAAAAATTCGATATGTTTTTCAGAGGAACAGCATTTGCAACGGTCAAATTGAGAAAAACGAAGACTAACGACAGATCGGCACCGTTTATTAGTTAGTGATAGCACAAATGTTAATGCCACCTTCTAAGTGACCTATGGTGATGGTGGATGGTGGATGGTGGATGGTTATGATGATGGTTGAAGAGATCTTGTGGTGAAGGTGACGCCGATGTATTGATGGTGATGGTGGTGGTGGTGATGGTGGCGATGTTATTTGTGGTGATGGTAATAAAAAACCGTTAAAGAAAAAAATTTTGATCCCGACAAACGAATACTATTATTATTATTATTATCATTAATATTGTTGTTTAAAAAGAAACAAACAAACAAACAAACCAACGAAACAAGTGACATTTTTTTTATCAATAAATTTGCACGCTATAAATAATTAATTTTTAAATTTTAAAATACTCTTAACATTTCTTATAGCGCTATAATTCCCCCCCTTCATCCCCTCCCCCTTATCCCCCTCCTTGCTCCCCTTTTATTTGCCTTTTTTATTAATCTGCTTTATGTACCTGGTGAGAATTTATGCCTCGCATGTTTATGGTATGTGTTATTAAAAACGCTTTAACATTGTCTTAATATTTTTTTTAATGTCTTTCGAGAACCTTCCAAGTAGTACCCTCCGGATACCTTTCGAGTACTTTTCGGGTACCTTCCGGATACCTTCGAGTACCTTTCGACTACCTCTAGAAATTTACGCTGCTCTGTTCTTTTCGTTACGAGGTGACGACTCTCTTTTAATTATTTTTTTTCGTCATTATCCGAAAACGATAATATTCGACACCTAATAATAATAATGATAATAAATCCATCCGATATCATTATTATTATTATTATCAAATACTGTAACCATGCACATATGCTGTATGTGGTTTTATGCGTTTGCAGAAAATTCTCACCTCGTCCTCAAGAACCCCCCCCCCTTTTCCTCCTTTTTTTTTCTTTTTAACAAATCCGCCACGGTTAAATTTTTTCAATCGATCTTTTACAAATGGCCGCTTTTTCGACCTTTGAACCCTGCCAAATGACCCGCCATGAAAAATATCAATAATGATGATAAATAAATTTTTTTTTTGGAGAAAATCAAACCGACGTCTGCCCCTCATCACAATCACGACGATGATGATGATGATGATGATGATGATAATGTTTGTTTTTTTTTTTAATAATAATAATAATAATAATAATAATAATAATAATAATAATAATTTTTTCTCAATATCCGTCCAAAATGCTCAGTAAAAAAAAAAAAAAAAAATTAAAAAAAACAATTTCGATATATTTCCCTTAGGGGTAAATCGCGTATATATCAAAATTATTTATTATACGTATTTAATTAATTAATAAATAAATAATAATAATAATATATTATTTATAGCAGCCATCATATCTTCCGTTGATTTTTTAAATGATTTTATTATGTATACAAAATAAATAAATAAATATATAAATATATAAATATGAATATTAATAATATATAAATACATATAAAAAATAAATTGTGCGTATCGTTATGTCTGTAAGTATGTATGACGTCATTAAAAAACCGTTAAATTACATCACAAACGGTTAAAACATTTCGATTTTATATTGATT
>NW_002987337.1:63139-63814 GCF_000006295.1 Pediculus humanus corporis
TTTATCGAATTTTTTTTTTTTTTTTTAAATTTTTGTTGTAATTAGTATATAAAAATGTTTTTTTTTAAAAATAGTTTTTAATGTATATTAATAAATAGTATAAATATTATTATTATTATTATATGGTTATTAGATTAATTGATATTATTATTATTATTACATTGTTTTTTTTTTTTATATAGGTGATTGGAAATGATAAATATATATGTATAAATTTATGGAATAAAAAAAAAAAATAAAATAAAATAAAATATTAATAATGATTTTATTATGTTGTTGTTTCAACCGGAAATTCCTTTAAAATAATAATGATGATGAATAAGTATGATAATAATGATAATTTTTCATTGATTTCTCCTTTGTTATTATTATCAATAAATAATTATCAATAATTCGATTAATTTAAAATGTTTGGTAAGGAGTTTTATTTAAAAAAATTAAAACAAAATAACAGTAATAATAATAATAATAATAATAATAATGATTATTTATTATTATTTATTTATATTTTTTACATTTCATAAAAAAATACACAAAAAAAAATTATATTTTATTTTTTATTTTATTTTTTAAATGTTTACAAAAAAAAAAAAAAAAAAAAACATGGCTCGACATTTTTTCATTTTACTTTTATATATATATTTTTAAAATACATATTGCTGCTTTTTTTCCCCT
>NW_002987337.1:64219-69278 GCF_000006295.1 Pediculus humanus corporis
TAAATTTTTTTTTTTGTATAAACTGATAATGTTTGATGATACGATGTTAAACTATTGCAATGGCGAGTTTTTTTCTTCTTTTAAATAAAAAAAAAAAATTAAAAAAATGTGCAGGTAACCACGTGTCAAAATATTATTATTATTATTATTATTATTATAATTAACAATTTTTCTTTTTCTTCTTTCGTTTTCGTATCTTCTTTTCCTTCTTCTTATTTTCACGTCCCTGATTATTATCATTATTATTTTCTTTTCAATTTCCTCCCGTTAATTTTATTTAATTATCATTATAATTATCATTATTATTATTATTATATTGTTACATTGTAAAGCAAATCACATGTTATATAACAGGATGTGATGTAAACGATCCTGAATTTTTCATCTGCAAAGCATCTGAATAACAAAAGAAAAAAAATTCAAT
The DNA here is from genome assembly GCF_000006295.1 of Pediculus humanus corporis. Taxonomy (NCBI): domain Eukaryota; kingdom Metazoa; phylum Arthropoda; class Insecta; order Psocodea; family Pediculidae; genus Pediculus; species Pediculus humanus. The sequence goes on from NW_002987337.1 coordinate 64,644, forward strand.
TTAATTTAATTACTACTTTAATTGTGAATTATTTTTAATAATAATAATAATAATAATAATAATAATAAAATTACTTGTTTTTTAAACATGATTACGGCAAAAATATGGCTTATAATTTTACAAAATTAATTATTATTAAGCGAAACAGGTGAAGTCGAATTTAAACCATTCGAAGAATTTATATTTGTTATTTCTTTAGATGAACCTTCTGCTAATCTTAAATCGAAAACTTTTTGTATAGCTTCTCTAAAGCATAAAAAATTATAGTCTATAACACCTGAAAGAGAAAAATAATAATGAAAGAGCTGTAATGGTGGTAGTAGTAGGAGGAAGTAGTAGAAATATTTACAGATTATTTGTCTTACCCTGCCTGTCGAAATTATCTTCCCTAAGAATGCAAACAAGTGCTAAAAATTTATTAACTTCTCTAAGGTATAATATGTTGCCATTATTTAATTTAATTAGGCTAGAACTGGCTTTGTCGAATGCTGATGTTTCAATTCCTTCTTTGGGTTTATCCGGACCCGTGACGGATAAACCATAAATACAAGATAAATCTAAAACGACGTCTATCATGTCGCAGCAAAGTTCGTAGGATTGCATGTCAACAGGTGCAGAATCCGTTGCTATGTAAATCTTTGATACAACGTCAAAAAGAAAAGCTTTCTCAATTGCTGAATTCTAAATAAAAATAAATAAAAAAAGAAAAGAAAAAAGAAATTTTTTTTTTAGTATTACTCAAACTCTATGTAAAAATACAAAAAAAATAAAAAAAATTTATAAAAATATAAAATTTTTATGTAATAATTTGATATTAACAGATATAAAAATATTTAATAAATTTTCTAATGTTGGCAATTGTGAAACAAGCCTCTGTACAACTTTACTAAAAGCTTCAAATATTGAATGATCATAGATACTCGTAAGGTGACATCTTAAATGAATGTTATCATAGCCTGCATCATTTAAATCATCATTAGCTCTTTGACTGATATCTCTTTGTGCTTCCATTTTATAATCATCCGATAGTCCGTCAACTTTGTGAATGAATACTTCAAACATTATATTCGTATTTACTTTATAAGCTTTTGTTACAGTTAAATGTAATCTATTTAATGCTTCAACATAGTCATCCTAATTAAAAGATTAAAAGTTTTTTTTTTTTTTTTTTAATTATCCATGAATTCATTAATTTATAATAAATTGCAAAAAAGTAATGCTTACTTGAGCATCGATAACGAAAACTAAAGCGCCACATCCTCCGAATATTGTATCGGAATCGAATGTTGAATCGAAAAAATCAATTTGACCTGGAAAATCCCATATTTCAAATCTGACAAATGATGAATTTGAAATATCATCTTTAATTATTTTATTTGTCGATTCTAAAAATAATGTTTCATTCGGAGTCATTTTATGGAAGACAACTTTTTGAATTGATGATTTTCCACTTCTTCGTAATCCCATCAAAAGGATTCTAGGTTTTTGTTCGCCAGGAATAAGTTCATTTTGATCTTCTTCCTGATCGAATGGACTATATCCAAAATCTTTAGGAAATGATTCGACGAATTGATTGTTGTCTTCTTGTTCAAAAGACTGTTAAAAAATATTATAAATGATCATTATGAAGCAAATTCTTTTTTTTTTTTTGTAGAATACAAATAAGTTTAAAGTCAACATTCCAACAAATGTATAAATAATAGATAACAAAATGGTGTTTACACAGAACAAGGAATATTAATAAAAATAAATACGTCACGAATGAGAAAACTCTTAATAATCAATTTTAAAAAAATATTTCTTAATAATAAATAATTTTACATAAAATAAATTAATGATGATAAAATTGAGTATTCTAGGCCAACGCTTTTTATTGATCACACCCTAACGAAAAAACCTTATTTTAATGGTAATAACGTTTAAAAACAAAATGATTCGTACGAATTTTATAAAAAATAATTACCATAATTTAGTTAAAATACACTTAAAATAATTTTATAAAAATTAATCGGTTATTAAAAATGAAAAATTAAAAAAAAAAAAAAAAAAAAAAAAAAAATGTTTAAAAAAATGTAAAATATTTATATCCAGTTTTGCTGATGCTGACACCATAAAAACAACATTTTTTTCGACGTCGGGGATTTTTGTCGTCAAGTTACAAAAAAAATTTTTTTTTTTACTAATGAAAACATTTTCCAAATAACAATAAAATTTCCTATTTGATTTAAATTATTATTTATTTTTTTTTTTTTTTAACTCTTTAAATTTTCTCCTCCTTATAATAAATAAATAAAATAAGGGGGGTAATAATAATAATAATAATTAAATTCGTACGTGTGAGAGAAAGAGAGAGAGAGAAAAACAAACTAAATCAAATTTCTTAATTTTTTTTTTTTTTTAATATTTGATATAAGTTCAGACTAAATTCACGTATTTACAATATTATTCCAACAAAAAAAAAAAAAAAATTCACGTTTTATATTTTTTTACGTGTATGTATGTGTGTGTGTGTGTACGTGTTTGTGTTTTATTTAAAAAAAAAAAAAAATTTCCCAATAAAATCACACACATTTCACTTATTTATGCTCCACTAATAAATATATATATATTATCACAATTTTTTTTTTTTATAAATAAGTAATTATAATTGCACAACACAACATAAATTTTGCTTTCCAGTCAATATTATTATTAATGCTTCTTTCTTTCTTTCATCTTTGGTCTTTTCATTAAAAAAAAAAAAAAAATTCCGACATTTAAATAAATTAATAAAATTTCCCCTCCCCCCCCCTCTTACTCCCTCCATTCTTCTTTTTCTTCTTTTAAATATTGTTTTATATATCATCGGATTTTGTTTTCATTATCATTATTATTATTTATTTTGCAATAAACAATTAATTACAGAAACTAACAAATTTTTTTTTTTTTTTTTGTTATTTTAATAATTTTTTATTTATTTATAATATTTATTTATTTGTTATTTGTTAACGACATATTTGTATTATCATACTTTATTTTTTTTTTTTCCACCATTAATAAAATAACGGAATGGTTAATATATAAATAAAATAAATTAAATAATTGGAATCAGTTTTTTTTTTTTTTTTTTCATTTTTTCTCTTTTTTTTTTTTTTAAAAGTAGTACATAATTTGATGATTAAGCGGTTAACAGTAATAATATAAATAGGATAATGATTGATAATAATGATAATAATAATAATAATAATAATAAAATATTATAAATGATAAGGATTGAGGAGCTTTTTTTTTAAAAAGTTACATTATTATTATTATTATTATTATTATTATTATAGACGAAGCACAATATGCAGTTTTAGGTTATTTCCTTTCCGAGTATTATTAAATTAAATTGCGTTAATTTTTTTATTTTTGTTTGTTTGTTTGTTTGTTTGTTTGTTCCACATTAAAATTTAAAAGCCCTTATATAAAATGGCTTCCATTTTTTTGTTTTCTTAAAATCCTACACGAACGTTTTTTTATATACAATTTACCCTATGTAATTACCCACTCATTCGTAAAAAAGACAACACACCGGACATACCTGTGTGTGCCCCCATATTTTTTTTTATTAATAAAAATAAAAAATGGCAGATAGAAATTCAACGGTCGCCATGTTTTTTTTAAAGGTCATACGACGTCGCCCGTGTTTACGTTTTTTATGAAATTAATATTTTGCTCCGCGCAAAAATCTCTCGTCAGCGGTATGCAATTGAAATAATTACACACTTGACACTCGTATATTGGAACGATGTAAAATAAAACGACTAAAGCACCGAAAACGATACCGGCGGAAAAAAGACAAATCCAAATGAGTGTGACTTTTTTCGTTCTGTCGTAGGGACCGAATGAGACGAACGGGAGAAATGCGTACGAGAGGAGGAAACCGAAAACGAAACCGAAAAAATGAGCGTAATTGTCGATCCACGGGAGGAGACCGAAAAGGAAAAGAACTAAAACGATGCCTAAAAGTTTCATTAAGGCATTTTCGGGTCTCTGAAGCATGGGCCAAACGTTGAGGACTTCGACGACGAGGCACGCTAATAATCCAAACTGAGATCCGGCCGGTCCAACCTTACAAAAAAAAAAAAAAAAAAAATTCAAATTTTATTTGTCGTTCAATTGTTGGTAATCACACACGAGATAGTTAATTTTTTTTTAAAATGAAATTACCTCGGCTCGATATGGCACAAAAATAGCGGATGCTAAATTTCCAGCAACTCCAGACCCGAGGTAAATAATTCCGATTCTTAACGGACCCGTCAATTTTTCTAAATCTCTCATTAATGATAACTGAATAAGCAAAGTCACAGCCATGTGAACAATCCTGAAAGGAATCGTTATCATTATCATTATTATTATCATTATCATTATTTACAATTAACATGAAAAAAAAAAAACTGATTCGATTGAGCGTACCCTGCATGTAAAAATAATGAAGTCCAAAGTCTATAAAACTGATCAGGATGATCGGGAACGTAAAACGGAATCATGCCACAGACATCATCCAAACAAGACACCTGTTATCACGATAATAAATCATTATTATTATTATTATTGTCAAATTTAAATGAATTCGTTAACCGAAAAGAGAGAGAGAGAGAGAGAGAAAGAATA
>NW_002987337.1:70165-80657 GCF_000006295.1 Pediculus humanus corporis
CTCGTTACTAAAACCTAAAACCGAAAAAAGGATTAATTTTTTTCTTCTTTCCCCCCTCCCCTCACGTGAATTAAAAAAAGGAGGAAAAAAAAGGGGGAAACTTACTAATCCTGATCTTCTATTGAGATCAATTCCTGGTGGTCCAAAACCATAAGTAAATAAAGAAATAAAAAGAATAACAACTTGTACGGTTGTAACCCAATAAGTAAAATAAGGTCTATAATCATCTAAATCATCCAGTTGTTCTTTAATACGTGCTTGATTGGACACCGATTTTTTCATTTTTCTCCTGTAATTTATTTTGATACGACATTTTGGTTAGTAAAACCTTTAAAATATACAAATATTTTCGTTAAAAAAGAAAAATTTTTACCCAAAAAGACGTCCTAATATTCCCATTCCATACTGTCGCCTGTTGGAATTATCAAATGCTCTACCCAAAAAGTTACTATCTATACGAGAACTTCCTACTTCTGGTCCGGCAGTACCTGGACTATCTCTTCCTCTCTGCCAACTTTGAGCTCTGAAAAAAATAAAATAAAAAGGTTTGAAATTAATTAAATTTTATTATGGAAGGAAATTATTCATGTAAAATATTTTACCTTTGATTACTACTTCTTGAAGGAATTTGAGCTTCCCTGATCGGATGTACAGTAAGGGCCTGATTTGAACTGCTTCCAAAATCACCTCCAGCTCTACTGTCTATTTCATCTTGTGCTGGAGATGCAACCGTTTCATCCCTTGAAGGTCTAGAAGCACTGAAAAATACTTCATTTGAAGATAATGACTGTGGTCTTTGAACTTGAGGCACCATTGGTACATCTGACGGAGCATAACTTCTTGACCAATGTCGTGATCTTTCTGGAGTTCTTGGTCTGCGGCGTGTTAAAGTCTTTAAAAAAAAAAAAACACATTTTCGAGTATAAATGTTTATTTTAACATTTAAAAAAATTTTTTTTATTTTTTTTTGAACTTTACAGTAACTAAATAAGCAATTCCACGATAAGTCATTTGGAAAACTGATGGTTTTTTGTAAGCTGATATATTTAGCCATTCTGAACCAGCATCAGTTTCATCTCTTTCATCAGGAAGAATATCTGGCCTAGATCCATAACCATCTCTCGACTGAAATCATAGAATTTTTATATAATAATAATAAATTTAAAAATCAATATTTAATAAGTGAAAAAGGAAATAGTTACCTGAGAATAAAGATAATTAAAAGAATCCCTGAAAGATCTAGGCAGAGGTATGTCATCCTTTAATGATCCATATTTCCTTAAGGCTAATCTTTTCCTTCTTTCGATCCATTTTTCTTGCTGAGCAGCTTCAATTCTTTCATTCACACCGAAAAAACTAATGGTTTCTTGCTTCATGTATCTTAAATATTAAATAAATGTATTTAGAATTAGATGTCATGTATGAAGATAATAATTTTTAAAATTTATTCAATGTTTTAATAAAATCGTTTAAATTATTAAGATGAATCATTAATATGTACTTACTTTTTAGCTTGTGAATATAATGACCTAGGTCTTGAATCAGATCTTGATTGATTTTGTCTGGTTGCTGATTCAGAGGAAGATGATTGCTCCATTTTAAGTAGATGACACCTTGGTTGTTCGCTTTTAGTTGGAGAACTAACATGACTAGATGCTGTAACAAGGAAATAAAATACCAAAAATTTATTTTAAAACAATTATGCAGTTGCAACATGTAACATAACACAAACTAAATAAATATTAATTAATGAAAACTATGTTAATAAAAAGAGAGTAATGTTTACTAATGTAATGAAAAAATAATTATTTCAAGGTAGATTTATATTGAATAAAATTTTTTTCACTAAAATTAAAAATTTATTTTGATAAAAAAGGAAGATTATACGCAAATACAAAAAAAAAAAAAAAATCTTTTTTAATATTGAATTTAACGCTGACGTTATTTTACAATTTAACAAATAATAAAATTATGCCAAATTAATTAATTTCGAAAACTTTGTTTAAATTATATGTGTGGCAAATAAATTTGTGGGGGAATTTTGTGTCGAATAAAACTAAAATTGTTTGTGTAAAATACGGATTATCAAGAGATTTTTTTCTTTTTAGAAATTGCGTTTACGTTTACAAACACTTAAAAAAAAAACAGACGCCATTGAAAATAAAACGATTACGATAATTATTTGAAAATTTATACCTTTTATTTATTTTTACAATTATTACGAAAACTTTAATATAACTAACTTAGTTTTTCATTTTAATTTTAATAATTAAATATATTGATTTGACTTTTAATTAAATAAATAAATAATAATAATTCAAAAATAAAAATAATTAATAAACATGTTTTTTTAATAATAACAAGACTCGGTTAATTGTTTTTCAAATAATTTATTTTTTAAAGAAGGCGGTGGATGAAATATTTCAAATATATCCGTTATTATGCTCGTGGTAGTAGTTTGGATTGTAAATAATAACGGTTTTAAAATCTAATATTATGGTTTATAAAATATAAAACTGAAAATTTTATTAATTGTACAAAAAAGTATTAATTTAAACCTATATATATTACAATTTATAACAAGTAATAATTTCATAGCATTGAGTTATGAATGTTGTCTTTAATTTCATAAAACTAAAAAACAGTTTCGTTTATCAAAGTGAAAAAATTATTTAAGAAAATAATAATAATAATAATAAAATACCCGGTTATTTTTTTTTTTTTTTTCATAACTTTTTCCTTTCTATTTTTTTTTTTTATAAAAAACTTCATCAAGTTTTTTTTTTTTTTTAATGATTTCTTTTGTCTTTATTTTTCTCAACGGTTTTTACATTTAAAAAATGATTTCTTCATCTTGGTTTATTTATTTATTTTTTTTTTGAAAAAGAAAACTTTTGTTTTAAATTCCTATTCAAGTACTTTATTAATCTTAAAAAAAGTTCTTTTGTAAAAAAAAATTTTTTTTTATTAAAAAGAAAGAGAAAAAAAAAATTATTTTTTAGGGGGTTTGCTTTGGAGACCATTAAAATTAATATAATAAAAATCAAATGAAGTTAATTTTTTTTTTTTTTTTAAATTTTCCCAACACGATCCTTTCAAATACGTTTGATCAAATCATTAAAACAATAAAAAAAATTGTTTGCATTTGACAAAAATTGAAAAAAAATTGGGCATTGAATTGTAAATGAATGATTATCAAATTCATTATCAATGTCAAATACATAATAATGTTATTCAAAGTTTAACAAAAAAAAAAAAAAAAAAGTTTGAATTTTGAAAAATTGACACAAATTTTACATATTTTCTCTCTCACACAATTGTCACTTTTTTTTTTTCTCCTACTTTTATTTTCTAAATTTTTTTTTTTTTTATGTCATAATGATAATGGATTTTATTGATTAGATTTTGAAATTTTTTTGGGTACTTTACAAACTGTTAGTTATTATTATTATTATTTTCCTCTTCAAGGTACCAATTTCTTACTTCTTTCATCATATAGTAGTACCAAATCACTTTTTCATTCATTCAACATTAAATAACAATAATAATAATTAAGGTTTTTTTTTAAAAATTATATTCATACCTGAATTTCTTCTTGCATCAAATACTTGTGATGAAGGTTGAGGTTGTGTGCAATAATTAGTGCTATGATTTGATGAAGATGAAAGTGAACTTTGAGCACTGATTGTTGTTGAATCTGTTCCAGGTGTTTGAGCTGAATTTCTAGAACTATCTGATGAAGATTGAATTGGAATATTTTGAGTGTTGCAAGTCCTCCTGATAAAAACAAAAAAAAAAAAAAATTAATTTTAATTGTTTCTCTCTGTTTTTATTATTATTATTAAAAACATGTCAATTGTAAATTTAATTACACCATTTTATATAATGCATCAAAATAATGCAGTTTGGAGTTAATTTGAATAAATTTCTTTATTTTTAAAATAAAATAAATATATATTTATGTAAAATAAAGGAAAAAGGATGTTTTGTAAAATATATATATATATATATATGTATAATTGATTATTTGAAAAGTTAAAGTAAAAAAAAAAAGTTGATGATAAGTTTGGTTTTTTTCTTTTTCTTTTTTTTAATTTAAATAAAATTGAAAATAAATGAATTTCTTTAATTAAATGAATTTAACCGGAGGGTAATTTTATTTCCTATAGTTTTAACCCTTAATTTTATTTAAACTTTAATGTTTTATTTTTTTTTCTCTCTCTCTCTCTCTCTCTCTCAAAAAAACATTTTGTTTTAAAACGAACGTGGTCAGAGTTTTTCTATTAGCTTAATTACTACCAAAAACTTTCTTTAAATTTTAATTATAATCAATGTAATTGCAATAAAAAAACGTTTTTTTTTTTTTTTTTTTAATGGTTTATTCATACACAAATACATAAAATTCAAAAAATCTTTAATTCAAATTTTTCTTCTTTATTTGATGAAAAAATCATATTTTATTATTATTATTATTATCTGAAATGAAGAAAATTGTTTTAAAATAATAATACTAATAATAATTACTTATTTTTGATATATTTTATTTTAAAAAAAAATTACCAAACAGTGAGTAGATTTTTTAAAATTGATTTCCTGTATACAAAAAAAAAAAAATACACATATATATAAATATATTTATTTTCAAGAAAAAGAAAAAAAACAACGTTGCCTTTTTTATTAATTTAATTCAATTTTATTTTATTTTTTTTCCTTTCGAAAATATAAATCGATATAAATTTTTTTTCTTCTTTTCCTTATATTCCATTCAAAAATTTTAAATAAAAAAAAAACAAAATACCAACGGTAATATTATATTTATACATTTGTGCGACAATTATCCCTTTCCCCACCGCGCTGTTGCCATTTTTCCCCATTTTATTTATGCATCGTGTAACGAACGTACACCTAACCCTATCAACATAAACAATTATTTAAAAATCAAACGTTTTTTTTTATTTATTTCTTTAAATTTTAATTAATAATTAATAAAATTAATTAAAAATTGATTTGAATTGATCGTAATTAACATTTATTAATAAATTCTAATGGTAAAAATACGAAAAAATCCTGATTAACTCCTTTTTTTCTTTCTTCCACATTCGTTATTATTACTATTATTTTGTAAAACGGAAATAAAAGGTGAAAATGTTACGTAAAACCGGAAATGAAATTATTTTAATTAATTTTTTTTTAAATAACTAAGGTTGTTTGTTACATTTTCCACTTTTATTATGAAAATTACGCGCACGTCAAAAAGTAAAGAAAAAATTTTTTTTATTATCAAATCCATTCGGTTAGTTTATTTATATATAAAAAGGAATTTTTTTTTTTTTTTTTATATTTTCAATAGGAAAAGTTATATTTAGTTTATATATAAATAAAAAAATTATTTATTCATAGAAAAATTATCTAAATGCAAAACATGTGCCATCAAAGTAAGAATATAAGATTAATGTTTTTTAAAAAAAAAATTTTTTTTTTTTTGAGGGATTACATGAAATAATTTTAAGGTTTAATGAAAAATGTGGTTTTTTGGGGTTTTTCTTTAACTCCCCATTATTTTCTATCTTTCTCTCTTTCTCTTTTATTATTTCCCTACTCATTTAGTTTTTATTTCATTTACCTTAATAAATCATTTTTAAAATTTCTTTTTTTTTTTTACAGGTGTAAGGAAAACCCCTTCCCCGAAAAAAAAACTTTTCCTTCTTCTTCTTTTTCAACGAAAAAAAATTTAAAATTCTTTTCTCCTTCTTTTTTTTTTTTTAAAGTAAAAGTTTAGTTTTTAAAAAAAAAAATTTTTCTATAAATTTAAAGAGAGAGAGAAAAAATAAATTCAATTTAATTTGTTCAAAACAAACGTTATATATAAAAAAAAAAAAAGAATGCAATTGAAACCTAACGTCCATTTTTTTTTTTTTTTTTTTTTTTTTATGACTAAAAGAAAAGAAAAATTTTTTGTTTTATTTTTAAAAGAGTGCAATGACCTTTCGAAACTTGATAACGTTTAAAAAAATATATATGATTTGATAACATGTCGAAATTAAATTATATTTATACGAAAATAATAATAATAATAATAAATTCTCTTAACGCGGAACGATTTTTAAATAAAAATTTTTTAAATTTCCCGCTAAAATTTCAATATCGATTAATTACGAAAAAAATCGAAACGATCACCACATTTTAAACTAATATTAATTACTAATAATAATAATAATAATAATTCCCCCCCGCCACGCCCCCCTTTTGTAATTTCATATTAAAATATTCTTGCTTAACGATCCCCTTTTTTTTCCTCCCCCCATATCGAATTAATCATCGTATCGGTATCGATATTATTGATTAATCGAACGATTTTTTTTGAGAATAATAATAATTATTATTATTATTATTTCGGTTTCCGAATCGGAAAAAAAAATTTTCCCTTAGCTTTTCTCCTCACCCTTTTTCCTTTAATCAAATTAAATTGGAAAAAAAAAATTTTTTATTTTTAACTTTTATAATCCTATTATAAAAATATTTTAAATAAAACGAATGAATAAAAATCAAAGGTTATTGATTGATTTTACAAAAAAAAAAAAAGGTTTGAATGGAAAAATATGACTTCCGTGGGAAGAGGGGAGCGAGGGAGATGAGGGGGGATCGGGAAAAAGGAAAGGTTAAAGAAAATAAAATAAATTAACGTCATTTCATTAAATTTTTTTTTTTAAAATTAAATAAAATAAACGTGCATATGTATGCATATATATAGAAATGATTTTTTTTGTAGGGAATCTAATGCCACGACAATCGATTTTTTACATTAAAAATCTTATCGAAACGATAATAATTATGGAAATATCATCGTGACGTAACATCGTATTTATAAATTTCATAATCATTATTAAAAAAAAAATTACGTTTTTAGCCCTGATAAACCGGAAGTTATTATTGATTTCATAGAATAAATAAACGTTCGCAGCGGCCATTTTTAAACTAAAAAAATTTAAATTTTTCTCGACGCGTAAAACGAGAATCGTAATTATTTTATTATCATAAATTTTTTTTTTAAAATTTAATTTAATTGATAAGAAATTTTTTAAAATTCTCGGGGGGAGGGGGGCTGATAACAAGTTTAAACCTTAATAAAAAAACATTTTTTTAAAAGTTAATTATCATTATTATTAATTAATTTGAAAATATAATTATTCAAAGGAAAACATTTCCATTTACAAGGAGGGGAAAAAAGGAAAAAAAGTATCGATTTTTTTTTTTTTTATTTACGAATGATTTCTCCATCTTGTTTTCGTATAAAAAAAAATATTATTATTATTATTATTATCATTATTTTTTTAACCTTTTTATATACGAAACAAAAAAAAATGAAGAAAACAAAATAATATTAAATAAAAAAAAAAAAAAAGAGGAGGAGGAGGAGGTCGATAAGAAAAACCTGAGTAGGTTTTTTTTTTTTTTTATATGTGACGTCTAGAAAGTTATTTAAAAAAAAAAAAATGAAAACTTTAAACAATCAGATAATAATAAAATGGCTGCCGGAAAAACTTTTAACCGTTTTTTTTTTTTTATATCTCTATGATTTTCTCTCGCACTCTTTTTTCTACCGCTTTAAAAAAAAAAAAAAAAAAAAAAAAAAACAAAAAAAGGTTTCGTTTTTCTATTTGAATTAAAATTACAATAATTAATTTTATTTTCGTAAGTCGTTTTAATAATAATAATAATAATAATAATAATAATAATAATAATGCATTTTTTTGTTTTTTTCTTTTATTTGTTAAAAAAAAAAAATAAAAATGGCGGATTAAAAATATAAAGGAATAAAAAAATACGAAACGAGAAATTATTGTTAACTGATTATGTTAAGAAATTTTCTATTTTATTTAAATATTTATAAATAAATGTAATTCAGGGTAGTAATAAGGATTTATTTTTAAGTCGAATTGTTTTTCGTATAGACGTAAAAAAAAAAAATTTTTTTTTTGTTTTTTCTCTTTGTAATTTTTAATGATGAAAAAATAAAAACAGAAAACGGCTGAAATACAGAAAAAAAAATTGTCTTGTTGGAGTTTTGCACACGCACACACAAAGAGAGAGAGAGAGAGAGAGTCAGGGGGAGAGAGAGACAAAGAAAGAGTCAGGGAGACAGAGAGAGAGAGAACCAGAAAGAGAAGAGAGAGACTGAGACAGAGAGAAAGAGAGACAGAGTCAGAGAGAGAGAGAGAGAGAGAAACAGAAATTGAGACAGAGAGAGAAAAACTCTCCTTACAAATTTTTCGGTTTTTCTAGAAAAACGTTTAATGACTTTTTTTTATATATATTTTAGAATCGTTCAAGTTTTTTTTCCTTTTTGGAAAATTTAAAAATGGCGCTAAAGAAGTGTAAAAAAAAAAAATTAAAAGTTTGAAAAGTTTTTCTGCGTACCCCCCTCTCCTTTCTTTTCCTCTCCCTCCCTCTCTTTCTCCCTTCCTACCTCCCCAAAAAGTTTTTCTTTTTTTTGTTTTACGTATCAGTTACACATAAGTAAAGTTTTTTTGTTTTTTTTTTTTTTCGGTAAAAATTATCAACAGGAAAATAAAAGACGGACGACAACCGAATTTTTGCCAAGAACGATAATTTCATAAAAGGAAAGTGTAAAAATTTTCCTTTGAAAATATAAACAATTCGACCGTGAAAAGGAAGAAAAATGATTCAAATTACGTATATTAATTTCGATATACGAAAGAACTGCAGCAAACCCACCCACAACTCCCTCCCCCCCAAAAAAAAAAAACGTTAAATCGAACGAATGGTGTAGGGAAAAGGGGGGAAAGGTGAGGGAGGGGGAATAAAAACGAAACAGGAAATTAGTTAGTTTTTCACAAAAAAAAAAAAATTTAAGTACTTTTTTTTTTTTTTTAAAAACCGTAAATTTACGTTTTTGTTTTCTCCCCGCGTTAAAACCTGTTTTTTTTTTGTTTTGTTCGATCGCGATATTTTCGTTTCGTTTGTTTGTTTGTTTGTTTTTAAAAAGCACAAACACAATCGAATTGAAATTAATTAAATATTTCGTTTGAAATTTTTTTTTCGTTTCATTGTTTTTTTTTTTTTTTTTTACGTATGCAATAAATTAAATTTAAACGGATTAAAATCGTGGTCAACATAAGTAATTAATTTAAAAAGTTTGCTGTCGTTAACTCAAACCTACGTCATTATTATTTATCATTATCATTATCATCATTATTATTATTTAATCCTCTCGACTTGCGGTTAATTATAATTACATATATCGATTTATTTATTTTAACTTGTTTACTCTCCCCGTATTATATTTAATTTATTTATGACGTTTATTTAATCAACGGCCTTAAATATAATAATAATAATAATAGAAAACACTAATAATAATAATAATGATAATAATTAAATGTAATTTTTCGATTTTTTTTTTTTTAAGCTAATTTTTTATTAAATATTTCACGACTAAAAACGGTCCTAATGAATCCTCTTTTCATTTATCAAAACGCTTTCCATACTAATGATAATAATAATAATAATAATAATAATAATGATTTATTTCGAAGGAAATTATTTAAGTGATGACGTAATAGGAAAATTACTTTTTTCTAACCGACAGCGATCGAAATAAATTTTTTTTTTTTTAAAACGAGGTAAAAAAAATCGACTTTAATTTTCCCAAAAAAAAATACCCGAAAAGTACTTTAATATATATAAATAATGACGTCATTTAAAATTATTTATTTATTGAAAATAATAATAATGATAATGGTAATGATAATAAGACGGGGGAAAAATTTTTTTTCGTTGCTTTTTTTAACCCCACTTCGCCTCTTTTTTCTTTTTATGGTCGACATTAAAAATTATTTATTATTATTTGCTTCTGCTTCTTCTTTTGCTGCTTCTTCTGCTTCTTCTTCTGCTACTATTGTTTTTGTTTTTGTTGGGGTATTTTTTTTTTATATTATTATTTTTTTTTCTTTCCTTTTTTATAAAAAAAAAAAATTTTTTTAATGATACAAGATAGCGTTTATTATATATATATATATATATATATATATATAATTTATAGGTCGTAAATTTAAAATAATATCATTATTATTATTATTCTTACGGGGGTGGGGGTGGGGGATCGCAAAAAATTTCCCAATAATTTAACGCGAAGAGATTCTTCATCTTATTATTATTATCATTACTAAAGTATTAACGTAATTATCAATTAATAATTTTTTTTTTTACGTTTTCATTTTATTTATTTAAAATTATTATTATTATTATTATTATTATTATAATTATGGTTGTTATTAAACGTTTCATTAACGTACGAAGTAAAAAAAAACATGATTTCCGGTTAATAATAATGATGATGGCGACAATCGTAATTACAATAATCGTTGTCGTTGTAAATTTTTTTTTAAACAAAAAAAATGTTTTAAATAAATAAATAAAAAAAACGGTAACAATTTGAAATTAAAAGAGAGGTGGAGAGTGGGGGGAGGAA
>NW_002987337.1:81024-83660 GCF_000006295.1 Pediculus humanus corporis
AATGAAAAAGGAAAGAATCAACCGAGAGAGAGAGAGAAAGAAACCGGGATGAAAACGAGGGGAGAAAGAGAGAGAGAGAGAAAGAAACCGGGATGAAAACGAGGGGAGAAAGAGAGAGAGAGAGAGATAGGGGGGGGGGGGAAGAAAAAAGAAAAGAAAAAAAAATAAGAAGAGAAAAAGGTTACGCGTAACGTTACGAAACCTTAAAAAAAAATCTCCGCCATCTTCAAACGTAAAAATTTTTTTAATTAATTAATTAATTAATTTTCTATCTCGCTCATAACCACCACCATCTCCCCCCACTCCCTCTCCCTTCAACGATCGATTTATATTGATTTATTTTAAATGATGATAGAAATAACAAACTTAACACATTGCATTATACATTTATACATTTTATATTATAAATTAAAATGTCGTCGTAATAATAATAATAATACTAATAATAATGATGATGATGACGAAAAAGAAAAACAATGGAGAACAAGAATAAGAACGAACGCATCATATTGCATAAAAAAAAAGAAAACAATTATTGCATTTATTATTTAAACAAAGGAAAGAAAATTTTTTCAACCGTAAATAATAATTGATCAAGACAAAGGAATGAAAAGGGAAAAAAGGAAAAAACGAAGAATATATATATACATACATACTTAAAATAAAATATTATTATTATTATTTAACTTGTTACGAATGATGAAAACACGTGAACTTTATTATTATTATTATTATTTTTAATTAAATTCGTTTACGCTGTCGTGAAATAAAACAATAAGACAAAAATAATTTTTTTCTTTTTAATAAATAATAATAATAATAATAAGTGAAACTTTTTATTTTTCGTAATCAATACGACTACGACGATGATAATGATAATGATGATATTGATGATACTACAATTATTGGATGATGGATACGCCCATTTTAAACGTTCGTAATTAATAAATCCACCGTTAAATTTAATTATTTCAATTATTTTTTTAATCGTTACGGGAGGTGGGGGTGGGAGTGGGGAGGGTAGGGGTGTAAATTAATTTTGTTTTGTTAATAATTAAATTTTTTACGCGGCGTGCATACGCACACACGCACGGAATCTTCGAAAAATGCGTAATAATAATAATAAATTACGGGAGAAAAATTTTAATAGTGACGTCATTCACGTCATATAATATACCGACGATAACGACGCCCTTATTACGATCGTCGTCGTCGTCGTCGTCGTCGCAATTATTATTATTATTATGATTACGTGAAATAAAAAAAAAAAAGAAAAATTTCCTGACGGAAATTCCATGCATGTACGTTTATTGTATAAATAAAAACAGCTAAAAAAATTTTGTGCGCCGAATCGGGGAGTCGCCGCAGGATTTAAAATCACTAAAATCATACAAAATGTTAAAAAAAACAACAACAACAACAACAGCAACCAAAAAAAAAAAAAAAAAATTTTTTTCATGTTGTTGTTGTTGCTGTCATCGTCGTCTGCTGTAAATATTATATTTTTCTCACTTATTTTAGACATTCAGTCACCGAATATAAAAAAAATTTTTTTATTCCAGATTGAATCGATAGCGATGTATAAAGTTAAAAAATTTTTTAATGGTGGGAGGAATAAAAATGGCGGGCGGGTTGTTGAGATTATTATGATGGCGGGGTAATGATGACGTTGATGATGATGACGACGACGAGAGTAGAAGAAGGCGGTGAAATTAAACTAAGGAAATGAGGGATGTGGGATGTATGAATTAATTTTTTTTTTCTGGTTTTCAAACTCGTCGTTTTTTTCAAAACGACATTTTTTTTTCGTTTCGGTTATATTTATAATTCAAAAAAAAGAAAATTCGTTAAAGTTTTAAAACTTTTCCTTTTCCGAATGGAAAATTTCATTTTTTATTTATTTATTTATTTGAAAAAAAAAAAATTGTTTTTTGTTTGATTGTTTCGAAACAATTTATTATTGATTTTCCCCGTTGGAGGAAAAAAAAAAATTTTTTTTTTTTTTTATTTAATTTTAAATTATTTTAATTTTTCCTAAAGTTTTTTTTTACGATATAAAAAAAAATTCCCCCTCCTCTCAACGTGAACGACATGTTAAACGCTGTGTGCGTGTGTGCGTGAGTAAGTGCGTGCGCGTGTGCTCTCAATCCCAGATATAAACGGTAGCAATAAAAATTTTATTTTACAGGAAAAGCTCAAAACAAACCCCTCCAACATTATTATTATTATTATTATCATTATTAATTTTTTTTTCGTATCATCATCAAAACAGTTTTCAAACATGGATAATTTATTTAAATCCAGGTCAAAGGTCAAAGTTCAATTTTTTTCCCCTTTTTTGCAAAAACAAACTCAAATTAAAGAGTTTTATTTATTGTTAATAATAATTTTTTTTTTTTTAAATTTAATTTTACGATTTGTATTTCCGGTTTTAATAATAATAATAATAATAATAATTAATAAAAACGTTTTTTTTTTTTTTCTCGAAGTAGGGAGGAAAAAAAAATGAAAAACTAGATAAGGAGGAGTAGATAAGAGCATGTCAAGAAGTTGTCATGGAAACTTTACCTGATTTTCTTTTTTCTTACGTTATTCGTCATCATCATCATCGGATTTAATATTTTCTATGTGAAAAT
>NW_002987337.1:84558-103829 GCF_000006295.1 Pediculus humanus corporis
ATAAATTATTTGATAAAAACATTTTGACAAATTAATTATTATTATTATTATTACTATTATTATTATTCAAAAATGTACGGTGTAAAGGTTTTTCATTTTTTTTTTTTTGAGTAAAACGATGATGTGAAAATTTCTTTGAAAAATGGCGAAACGAATGTAAATTCATCACAAAAAAAGAAACACATTCGAATAATAAAAATGGAATTAGTAGTTAGTTATAAATCGTGTCTCCTCGTGCCCCCCCCCAACCACCCCGCCCCCGGCCACCCTCATCCCTTTCTAACTGTGATAAGGTTAAAAATAATAATAAAATCCGTTCGCGATTATATCACGTTGCAAATAATAACAATAATTAAAATTATACATTATTCGGGGGGCGAGGAGGCTGGAGGCGGGGGGTGGGAGGGATGAGAAACTTTTGATGAAACTAACCAACGTCGTGGCATTAACTTAAATGAAAGAAGAAAAAAAAAGGGAAAAAGAATTTTTTTTAGCAAGTTATTAATAAAAAAAAACTTTTTAAAAAACAATTGAATATTTTTAAGGGTTGAAAATCACATTTAAAAGGGTTTAAGGGGGTTTTTAAAAAATTCAATTTTTATAACCACCCTAAAATAATTTTTTTTTCATTTTCTTTATCTCTATCTCTCTCTTTCTTTTTCCTTAAAGCCTTTTTATTATTATTATTATTATTATTTTTCAAATACTTTTACCGACATTATCATCGTTCTTTAAAAAAGTTAAGAAAAGATTTTTTTTTGCGGTTATTTATAAGCGAAAAAAAAAAAAATTACGTGATGCATTTTACAGGGGAGTAACCGTTTTTTCTTTTTCCCCTACACCCACGCCCACACTCACTCCGCCCCCTCCCTCCCCATCCACAAAAAAAAAAATAAACATCAAAAAATTTGTTCGGCCATTTATTTTTTTATTTTTATTATTTGCTATCGTTCACCCATCGGTTACCATTTTTTTTTCGGGGGGACGGGATGAAGGGCGAGAGAAAGGAAGGGAAGGTATCACGCAACAAATAAAAAACCTTTTTTCGTTTTTTAATTTAACCTTTTAATTTCCGTCCAACGAATGTTTTCTCACTTTTTTCCACACACACACAAACACAAAATTTAAAAAATATTTTTTTTTATTTTTACTCCTAAAAAAAAGGTTGTAGTAGTCAAGAGTGAGTGAGAGAGAGAAAAAGAGAGAGAGAGAGAGTAAGAGGCTTTTGAACTTTTGACCCTGTTTTTAAAAACAAATCAAATTTTTTTCCTTTTATAATAATATTTGCTAAAGACATGCAATCCTTTTTTTTTTGCATTACCCCGATAATTTTTTTTTTTTTTAATGTTTTTTGACAGTTTTATAAAAAAAAAAATTTATTTATAAACGATTACTTTGATGATGATGATGATGATGATGATAATGTTTGATAATAATAATAATAATAATAAAAGAATGAAAATAAATAATAATAATAATTATTTGCAATTTTTTTTAAATCGGTCAAAAATTTTCTTTTTTGTGCAACAAACAAAAAAGTAAAATGGCGGTTATAAATTTTTCGAAAAGGTTTATGTTGTAATTAATTAATTAGGAAACTAAAAAATATGGTTGTCCGGGTTGTTTGCACGAGAGCACCCGCACACGCACACACGCACACACCCACACACGTGTATATGATTAAATGTTTTCTTTTTCAATTGTTTTCCTTTTAATTTTCCTTCATTTATTATTTAATTGATAAATTTTTTTTTTATTTTTTTTGTTCCGGGGGGGGGGGGAGTAAAAGGAAAAAACACGCAAAGGAAAATTTTTTAAATATAAAAAAAAAACTATTGCCAACATTAAAAAAAAAAAAAAAACTTTTATGAAAAATTAAAAAAAAAAAAAATTTTTATTTCGTTTTGAATTTGATTTCCCGTTTGTTAATAATTTTTTCAAAAAAAAAATCGTCTGCTTCATTATAAAAAATTTACTTTTTTTACCGCGTTAAATTTTTATTTTTCGCGTAAAAAAAAAGTTTCGAAACTTTTAATTTTAAAATTTTTTCGATATATGCAAAAATTAAAAAAAAATTTTGTTTTATATTAATATAAATAAAATAATTTTTCTTTTCTTTTTTTTTTTTGTGTGTGTGTGTAAAAGTTAAAATTTTTTAATTAAATTTTTTTTTTTTGAAACATCTGGAAAAATGAGAAAAAAGGGGGAAAACGAATAAAAAAAAAGGAAAAAAAAAGGAAAAAGGAAAAGGAAAATTTACTAATTGAAAATGGGAAAAAATTTTCAATTTTCAATTTTTTTTTTTTCTAAAAAATAATAAAAAATTTTCCTACTCATCGTTTTTTTTTTTTTGTAATTGTTTTTCCGGTTTTATATTACCCGATAATAATAATAATAATTTCTCCCCTCCCCTTTCCCCCCACTCCCTTAAAGTTAATAACGAATCATAATAAAATAATTTTTAACGTTTCCAAAAGAAAAAAGAAAAAATTGAAACCTGTCTTATAGCAAATACTATTTTTTTTTTAGTTGTTTACATTAATTATCTATTCCCCCGTCGCCGGAAAAAATTTAATTTTTTTTTTTTTTCCGTTAAATCGCTGAACGTTAAAAAAAAAATTCGACCCTTTTTTTTTGCTATAAAAAAAAACCTTATTAAATGATCAATATTTTTTTTTTGTCTTTAGTCAAACTGACGCTAGCAAAAAAAAAAAAAAAAAAAAAAAAACCTCAAATTTTTTATACGTAAAAACCTCAAATTTCCGTTTTTTTTTTTTTCCGGGTCGAGCAAAAAACGTTTCGGAAGGGAAACGAAATTTTTTTTGACCGTTAAAAATTTTTTTTTTTTTTTTTTTGCTAAGAGTAAAAGGTTTTATTTTACGAATTGTTTGGAAAAAAAAAAAAAAAATTTTTTTCCCTTTTCTTTGACGTTAGAAAAAAACAAAAGGTCGGAATTAAAAGGGAAATAAAACCGATTAAAATAATTTTGGGGGCGCGTAATTTTTTTTTATAAATAATAATAATAAAAAAAAAATTTATTGTGCGGTTTTCTAAATCGCAGCAAAACGCAAATTTCAAATAATAATAATAATAATAATAATAATAATAATTTACGACGTGTGTAAAATGTTTATCGTGAAAATTTTTTCCTATTTTTCGGTTTCTTAAACTCGTTGAAAAATAAATAACGTGAATAATTTAAATTTGAAAAAAAAAACAAAATGGTGAATTTTATTTGGTAAAGCAGAAAACAAATTTTTTTAATTTACCCCGTAGAATAAAGTAGTAGTAGTAATAATAATAATAACACACTCACAAAACCGGGGAAAAAAACGCACGAAATATTAAAATTTAAAAGAAAAAAAAAATTTTTTTTATTTGTTTAATTTACGGTAAAAAAAAATTTCTTGCCAATGAAAAAGCAAAGAAAAAAAAAAAAAAATAATAATAATAAGAAATTATTTATTATGGTGCCACGTTTATTATCAAAGTAACGTGGCATTAACTCCTAAAAAAATATACAGAAAAAAAAATTTTTTGGTTTAATGACGTGTTTGTTCTAGAAAAAAAAAAAAAAAAACTTTTTATTCAAATTTTATTATCATCATCATCATCATTATTATTATTATTATTATCATTATTATTATTATTATTAAAAAAGAAAGAATGAAAAAAAAATCATTTGAATCGAAAACTCTTATGTAAATGTCATCATCGATCATTTTTTTTTTTTTTTTATTAAGAAAGTTTTTTGACGCAGCCTCCGAGATTTTAAAAAAGAAAAAAAATTCGTAATTATAAAAAAAAAGTGTTTCGGTTTGTTTCGAATTTTATATTATATTTAAAATTTTTTTTTCCAATAAGAAAAATGAAAATTTTAAATATTTAATAATTTTTTAGTTTTCTCTCCTTCCTCTTCAAACCGGATATAGTTAAAATTTAAATTTTATTTTCTTTTTTTTCGAAGTGTCATGTTTTCTTTTTTTTTTTGCAAACGTTTTTTAAACTAAAAATTATTATTATTATTCAAATCGGAAATGAAAGTTTAAAAAGGAAAAAGGTTGGATGCAATTTTTTTTTTTTTTTTTTGTTCTAAAACGTTTTCCTTCCCATAAAATTTATTAAAACTCCAAGAAAAAAGGACATTTTTTTTTTAATGCACGAATGTATAAACCTCAAATACCCATTTCCTATCTCTCTTTTTCTTTCCCCCATCCCTTCCCCTTTCTCCCTCTCTCTCTCTTTATTCCTTTCATTGTCATTTCAAAAAACTGTTTAACAATAATAATATCATCTGCATTTAGCTTACTGGTTTACACTTTTTACTCGTTGAATTCATTACTGATTCTTGTTTCCGTGGAAACGGATCCTCTCTATCGTCTCTAAAAACTCTAAAGGGAAAGAAAGAAAAAAGAAAAAAAAATGAATAAAATACTCGAGAGGAAGAGAGAGAGAGAGAGAGACGTGGGGAAGCGGAAAGGAAAAATGACGGACGAAGAAAATTCAATGTCTCTTTTTTTTAATTTTCTTTTTCTTTTTTTTTATTCATTAAAAAAATTTCAAAAAAAAAAAAAAAGACAAATTAAAAAACGAGTACGAGACAGAAAAAGAAAGAGACAGAGATAGAGAGTGAGAGAGAAGAACAAAAGAAAAGATGGTGACGCTGAACTTTAATTTAAATGAATTTATTTATTATTATTATTATCATTATTAAAAACCTTACGATAAAAAAAAAAAAAAAAATTAAAAGTTTTCATGGCAAATATTATTATCATTATTATTATTATTATTATTATTATTATTATTTTACGCGTGTACATAACTTTGTTGAGGTTTTAAATGATGACGTCATGAATAAAAATGTCGATTAAACTTTGTAGAAAGGAAAATTCCAGAAAGTTTACGGCTAGCTTCCGAAATTTATGAAACTTTAAATTTCATTCATTCGTTACCAAAAATTATGTAATGATAATGATGATGATGAGAATAATAATAATAATTATTCAAACCCGAATTTTTATTACTCTTTGAAACGTTTCGGAAAGAAAAAAAAAAAAATTTCCTCATCTTTTTCCTTTTTCCACATTTTCCCGTTTATTATTAACATTATTATTATTATCATCATTTAAAAAAATTTGTCTCGAGGTTAATAAATTCATATATTTAAAATTTTCCAACGTTATTTTTTAAAAAAAATTTTATTTTTATTAAAAAAAAGAAAAAATAATTAATTACTTTTTTTTTTTTACGAATGACTAATCATCGGAGTCTAGAAAAATTCCGCCATATTTAAAAATCCCATCACTTTTTTTTTTTTTGTTTCGTAACGGTAAAAGTCATTAAAAATTTATCATTATCATTATTTTAATAATAGTAAAAAAACTTATCGATATCAATTAATTATATTATTATTATTTATCAAAAAAAAAAAAAAAAGAAGAAAAACCGGAAACGGAAACCGAATTTTTTTCTTATTTTTTCAACCTTTTATTATTTGAAAACCGTAATTTTTTTTAAAATTTCTACGTTTTTCCAAGATAACACTTTTATTATTATTATTATTATTATTAATTAATAATAATAATAATAAAAGTAAGTTTTCGATAAGAGAGTAAAAGAAAAGAGAAAAAAAAACTTCCTAAAGACACGTCCGCGAATATAAAACAAAAAAAAGGGAAAAAATGAGAAACGAACGTAGTATTAAAAGATTAAAAAAAACATGTGAAACCCTACATGAGTAAAATTCTTCTTATAATAATGCTAATAATAAATTTTTTGTATAATGTGAAATGTATAAAAATAGTATGTAAAGATTATATTTAATCTTTTTATTATTATTTATTTATTTATTTATACATATACATACGTACGTGCGTACATGTTTTATTTATTTTTTCTTTCTTTTTTTTACTTCCCGAGTGAAAAAAATACGCACGAAAGTGGCATTAGAATACAAAAATAATAATAATAATATCAAACGTTTTTTTTCTTTTTTTCTTTCGATCTTATTCATTCTTTTCATATTTTTCTTTTTTTCTTTACAAAAAAATACCAGTAACTTATTATTTTAAACAAAATAAAATAATAAAGATAATAAAAAACAAAATGGCGATTTTATAATGATTTTAACACGACAATAACAACCCGAAAAATTTTTTTGAAAATTCAACACGCAGAAAAACAAACGAAAAAAATTTTTTTGCCGATTTTCATTTCGTTCTATCGTAAAATATAAATCAAAACGAATAATAATAATAATAATAATTACCGTCGTGGTTACAGATAAAAATAAAAATCCCCCATCGTTTCCCCCTTTTCATTTTTTTTTTTTTTAATTATTTCGTGACGTCATTTTAATATAAAACAGTAAAATTTTAAGTACTGGAAACAAAAACCAAACGCAAATTTATTATTATTTCGTCATCATCATGAATATTATTATTATTAATTTTTTTTTAAAAAACGAAACGTGTAAGAAGACGAAAAAGAAAAAAGGGCGTGGCACGAAAAAAAATTTAAAAATTGATAAAATCATCACATGACATTTAATTATTCGATTTTATAATAAAATTTATAGGAAGAAAAAGAAAATTATTATTATTATTATTATTATTATTATTATTATTATAATTATTAATTAACGTTTTGAAATATTTATTTATTTATTAAGATTGATTTTAATTATTTATTTAAATAACTTTTTATATTATTATTATTATTATAAAAAAATAAATAAATAAATAAATTTTATTTAATTAAATTAATTTGAATTGTTAATTTTAATTTTAATTTTTTTTTTTATTGAAATTTTATTTCGATAAAGTTTCATAAAGTTTTTTTTCTTTTTTATTTCATTTAAAAAAAAAAAAAAAGAAAATGGCAAAACCCGACCGGAAATTATTATTAATTAAAAAATTTTTTTATTATTTATTTTAACTTCCGGTATGTCGGTAAATAATAATTTCTTATTTTTTTTTTTTAAAATTAATTACGGCTCGACTTAAAAAATTATTATTAAAAATACGTCGTGAGTTTTCATTTGTTTGCTGGTTTGTTTGTTGGTTTTTTGGTTCGTTTGTTTGTTTGTTTGCTGGTTTGTTTGTTGTGCATTAAAAAATGAAGAAAAAGAGGAGAAAGAAAGAAAAAGAAAGAAAAACACGAAAGCAAAAAATATTTTTTTTTGTACTTGCGAAATGGATAAAAAAAATGGCATGAGTGTAGTAATAACATGACAACATAAAACAACATAATGTTTTTAAAACAAACACAATGTTTACCCCAAGTATATATATATATAACAACACGTTTGGGATGAAACAAAAAAAAAATCCAGGGAATTCAATCCTTGTTAAAAATTCTTTTTTTTTTTTTTAAATTACAATTTTTATATAACTCTGTAATTTTCTTTTTTTTCTCTTTTGTTCTAGAACTTTTTTTTTTTTGTCTTTTATTTCTCGTCATTTGTATGGAAAAAAAAAACAACAACGACGACAACTTCATTTAATCCAATTACAAACGGAAAATGTTTAAACTTAACAATAATAATAATAATAATATCGATAATTATTAAAACCACGTCAGACGTCTCTAGTCAAAAATCAATTCAAAAGGTTTCGACGAATTCAATAAAAAAAAAAAAGAAAAAAAGGTTTGATTTATTTCCTTTTGCAAAAGGAGGAGGTTACGAGATGGTGTTGAAAAGGTTCGAATGACGAAACAACGACCTTTTACCTCTCGTTGTCATCATAAACAACTCCATTTTTTTTTTTTAAACCTATTACGAATATTATTATTATTTTTCCCCCTCCGATGTAAAAAAAAAAAAAATTTACGTAGGAAATTTGTTAATGACGTCATTTATAATCATGCGGGGGATGTTTACGTAAAGAGAAAAAGAGAGAAAAAAAAAGATTAAAAGAGAGAGAGAGAAGGAAGGTGAGGGGTGTGGAAAATCGGGAAAAGAGTTTTTTGTTTTTTATAAAATAATTTATTTAAATTAAATTTTTTTTTTTTAACGATTGAGGTAAAGGAAAAGACCAAAAGAGAAAAAGAGAGAGAGAGAGAGACTTATTTATACGTGTTTACGTAAGAGAGATAAAATGTGTTGAAAATAAATGTATTATTACCACCGAAACGTTTTCCATCTGGAAAACGAATAAAAAAAAAAAATCGATGAAAAAAATAAAAAATTATACGTACGATATCTGGAAAATGAACCGAGCATTTGTCAAGATCAATTTACTTTTGACAAAAAGTAAAAAATTGCGAGCGAGAGAGAGAGAGAGAGAGAAAGAGAGATAGAAAAGAAGATATGAAGAGAAGAGGAATGAAAGGAGGAGGAGGAGAGAGTACGTAACAGCGATGAGAGGAAAAATACGAGAGAGAGAGAGAGGGAGAGAAAAGCAAAAAAAAAGATGGAAAATGAAAAAATCGAAAAATAGAAAAAGAGAGAGAGAGATAGAAAATAAAACCTCAAGATGAAAAACATAAATTTTACTTCTAATAAGATTTTTTCTTTTTTTTTTTTTTTTTTATTAGTTTCTTTATTATTATGTTTTTTTTCTTTTTTTTTTTCTTTTTTGATTTTTCAATTTTCCGATTTTTTAATATTTTTCATAATTAAAAAAAAAAGCGAAGAAAAATGAAAATGCGGAAAACGTAAAAAAAAAAAATAAATAAATAAATAAATAAAATATTTTGTCTTAGTAAATCCCACCATAAGAATTCCGTCACAAAAAAAAAAAAAATTTTATTCCTTTCCATCATCACGACGTCACAATTTCTAATGACACGAACTTTTTTCGAGAGAGAATAAACCGGAAACAATTATTATCCTTTTTTTTAAATAAGAAAAACGGGAAAAAACTTTATTAAACCCCTTTTACTCTCACATGCTTTTAAATCCATCGAGTTATTATTAATTTTTTTTTCCGATCGAAAAAAGCAGAAGACGTTAACGATTTTTTCAACTTTCTCTTCTTCTTCTTCTTCTTATTATTATTATTATTATCGTTTTTGTAAATTTATTAATTTTTAAAAATACGTTTTATTAATTAGAAAAAAAAATTATTATTATTATTGTTTTCTGATTTTTAAGTGCGTTCATGAATGAAAATTTTTTTTTTATTTCGTGTCGAAATCGTGTAATTAGAAAAATTTTTTTTTTTTGTTTTGCGCGCGCGAACGGAAATGATAATAAAAATCAATCAATTTATTTAACGACGATGAAAAAGAAAATTTTCTTTCGGCTTCATCGAATTCCAAAAAAAAAAAGGTTTGAACATTTTCCTATTTTCGCGCGCGAGCGTTTTTTTTAAATTTTCCAAGGTTTCAAATTTCTTAAATTTTGATTGTTTAAATTTATCCTCCTTACCCCCTCCCCCACTCTCCCTTTTTTGCTTTTTTTCTTAAAATGGAAAATTAATCTTTTAATTATATAATTAAATATTATAATGCGATGAAGGGTCGGGGGGGAGAGGGAGAGAGAAAAAGGGAAGAGGAAACGAACGGGTTGATAAGCAGACGATATTTAATACCTTTTATACCTCTCTCCTCTCTTTCCTTTTATTTATGCTAATAATAATGCGTTAACGGTTTTTTCTTATAAAATAATAAAAAAAATTTCGATTTTTTTTATTTCGTTCGGGCGACTTTTTTCTCATCGCCGGGGAATTTTTTTTTTTGTTGTCGTTTTGTTCGTCGGTTGTCCTCCATTTTTTTTGTCCAAAATTTCCCTGCGATCCCTTTAGTTAAATTTCAACTTTTGTTACCTTTTCCTTCATTTTACCCCCCAAAAAAAAAAAATTTTATTCTTTTTAAAGTATCAATAAGACTAAAGGAAAAATAAGAAAAATTTAATGGAAAACAATTTTTTTTTTTTTTTTTTGGCCGTTACGTGAATGACGGGCGCCATGTGCAAAATTATATAAAGCCATAAAAAAAATTTCTTTTTTTTTCTTTTTCTACGTAAAATTTCAAAAAATGAATTCGTGAACCGTGGTGGTGGAAAGTAGGGGGGGGAGATGAAAGAGAAAAAAAAAATTTTTTTATTTATTTATACGCACGTATAAAACGTAAACGTTTTGTTATTGATTAAAATAACGAGGGGGTGGGTTGGGATGGAGGGGGGCGGAAACCGCGAAATGTTTTTAAAATAATTTTTAACCCTCCACAACACGAAATGAAATAATCAAAACTTCGAAAATAATTATGAAAGAGAGAGAGAGAGAAAAGTCCCTAACGTGATCTTATGTAAATAAGAAAAACTATTTTTATCATCATCATCATCATCACTATCCCCATCATTCAACGTAAAATAAAAAAAAACGGTTTTACATCGACATTTTTTTTTCTATTAATAATTTGTTCTAGAAAAAAAAAATAATAACAATAATTTTATAAACGTCGTTAAAAATAAACAATAAAAATTATTATTATTATTATTATTATTATTAATTAAATTATAAACTTTCAAACTGTTTTTTTTTTTAAAAAACTTTTTAATTATTACGCATTCCTACGGTAACAAATAATAATAATAATTATAATAATAATAATAAACATTTAATTATTCGAGTCGAATTCAAATTGAAAATTTTTTTTTTTTTTTTTTTTTTAATTTAGTTCGTCGTGAGTTAAAAATTTAATTGATGGTTTTTTTTTAAGGCGATAAATTTGAAGCGAACCCCCCCCCCCAGAATGGGTTAGAAAAAAAAAGGGATCCCCCGAAATAATAAAATAAAAATAAAATTTAATCGTTTCCTTTTAAAAAAAAAATGTCTCATTCTCATCGTTTAAACTTTAAATATATTTATATAAATAGATTCACCACTTATAAAAAGGCAGGGAGGCACGTATATGTCTTTCTCTCTCATTCTCATACTCTCTCTCTCTCTCTCTCTTACTTTCTTTCTCTTAAATTGTTCGTATTCAATTTATTAAATGAATGACAAAAAAAATTGTTTTTTTTTTTTTTAAAAAAAAAAAAGTGAGAAAGAGAATAAATTGTGGTAAAAAAAAGAAAGTGAGAGAGAGAGAGAGAGAGAAAGAATGAAGAAAAAAAATTACGGGTATAATATGAGATAAAATATAAAATAAAAAAAAATGGGAAACGGGACAGAAGGCATATTTTCTGGATAGGGATAAGAAGACATGACACTTTTGGAAAAATGCAAGAAAAAAAAAAAAAAATTTCCCGTGGGAACAACCGCGGGATCGGTTTTTTTTTTTTTTTAAATCCTTAACTTGATTTAAATGCCATGTTTATTAATAATTCAAATGCAATTTTTTTCCACCCCTCACCCCCCCCCCGTAAAAAATTGTTAAAAAAAAAAAAATTTTCAATCGAATTATTATTATTATTTTTCGTGATATGAAATAATAATAATTCTATCGAAAAACGAAAGAGACTTAAAAATAATTTTTTTCGTCGTGGCAGCAGAAATAAAACTCGAATCGTTTTCTATAACGGGACAATTATTATTATTATTATTATTACATCATTATAACGGTAATTTTTTTTGTTTTGTTACTACCCGCTTGAGTACCCCTTCCTTCTACGTCATTTAAATAATAATAATAATAATAATAATAACAGAGTAATAAAATAAAAATGATTATCATTAAAAAAATAATAATAATAATAGTAAAATGAATGTGATATTATCAGAAATAAGTACATAAAAAAAAAAACCGAGGGAAACAATTTAAAAAAAGGGAAAAAAAAGGAAATTTTTAAAAGGAATCCTTTGATTGAAAGAAAAAGGAAAAAAGGGGAACAAAAGCTTTTGTCCAGTTTGAGCACAAGACGGCGATAAATAATTTTTTCTTTTTTAATAATGGTCTTGATATTATTTTATGATAATAATAATGATGATAATAATAATAAAGGACTAAATTGTTGAATTTTCGAAACGATTTTAATAATAATAATAATAATGAAAAAGAACTCTAGCAATTTTTAAAATTATTTTTGTGACCGTTATTATGGTTAATTTGTCTTTATCTTTCCGGAACAACTTTTAAACAATTACGATTCTTTTACGACTTTTGGATGTGTGAGGCGAACGTGTAGGATTTCAAACCGGAAACAGTGAATAAATAATAATTTAATTTTTTTTTTTTTTTTTTTTTTTTAGATAAAGAAAGCGGAAACTTACCAAATTGTTGAATGAGTGTGAGAATTTGTTGTGACAACGCAAGAAACGGACACTCCTTGTCTTCCATTTTCTCCGCCGGTCGATGTTGATAGAGCACCGATACTTGGCACTTTTGGAATGTTGTCCGCGAACGTGCCCAGAGAATGATTTAAACCCGAGGTCGATTGATTTGTCGATATTGCGTTCGATAGATTTAATGCGGATGTATTTCCTCCTGAACGTTTCGATGAGCTGCAGCATAGAGTTAGCGACGTTCCCGGTTCTAATGCTCCGCTGCAGGATCTTCTTGCCGGCGTGTAATGGTGGTGGCTATGATCCACCTTGCACATTGTATTATCCCCGTTTAATTCACAATTCGACATACTACTACATCTCGGTAACGAGGGAGGCGGTGGCGTCGGTGTCGACGCGTGTCTACCAATGTTCGATATTGCATTTTCTACGTGAGATGATGAAGGCATACGCGACGCGTTTCCCGAAGGTGGTGGTCGACCGCGATTCGTTAACAACGGAGAAGGAGAGGGAGGCATATATTCTCTCTCTCTTTCTCTTGACGACGTGTTAGTACCCTGAGCGGCAACAATGTTCACATTTACGCTGGCACTGAAACTTTTTAAACTTTGACCGTTTGTAAGGCTTGCAGCCAACACTGGCATACTCGGTCCGGTAATATTGGCGGTTAAAACATTAGCGGAATGAGATGAATTGGAATTTCCGGCATTGAGATCTTCTGGCTGTACGTAAGGATTCGGGCTCGGGCAGCATCGTAATTGCGTTCTGCTAGGCGACGGAAGAATCGAATGATGATGGTGATGATGATGATACGATCCCAAAGACCTATGAGGCAGTGTTCTTTGATAATGAGAGTGGTAGTAAGCCGATTGCTGATGATGTAAGTGATAATTTGGATGAGGCAACCGATAATGGTGATGATATCCCAGGTCTCTTCGCATGTACGGATCACCGGGGTTGATCGGTGTGGTGTGGAAGCGTCAAAAGAAGTCGGAATAAAACGTTCTGGAGCCGGAGGGGGTATGTATCGGTCGGAATATCTGTCTTTTGAAGGCGTTTCCATGAATCTTTCTCTAATGGATTCATTAAAACGGTCGTTGCTAGGGGCTGGGGGTGGAATGTAGCGTTCAGGAGGGTGGTACCTCTCACTTGGAGCAGGTGCCGGTGGAGGTAAGTATCTACTTTTTTCAAATCTTTCAGTGGCAGTCTTCCTGTTATATTTATCAGAATGACTAGGCAAAGTACAGTATCTATCAAACCTTTGAACGTCTTCCAAATTAGACGAGCACAAAAATCTATCAGATCGGTAGCCTTCACCTCTTTCATTCGACCTATAGGCGTCGGAATTACCGACGAATTGATCACTACTTGAAATCCTATCGGCTGATTGTAAATACTCGTCGTTATATCTTTCAGAGTTCCTTTCCGAAGTACCGCCGTATCTATCAGAATTCCTTTCACTCGTGAAATACCTATCACTTCCCTTGGTGCAGCTCGATTCTTGAGCAATGTGAGTGATGTATCTATCACTACTGGGTAAATATTTCTCAGGGACTCGATCGTTGTGTTGTTTTTCCAAGCGTTCGTGATTTCTTTCTGACCTATCGGGAATTCTATCCGTGTAATATCTATCAGTCGAGCGATTTGAATTTCCACCCACGCTTCTCCCGTTTCTTTCGCTAACAGAAATTTCTGCTTTTTCACCGTGCAAATAATGATCATTCTTCCCGTACTTTTCCATGTTTGGTTCCGACGAAGGTGAAATAATAAATCTCTCATTCGAGGAACTTGAATATTTACCACCGGTTTCGGTCGGGTAAATATCTCCTTCGCCGTTAGGCATACGACCTTCCGAATACCTATTACTCTTTCCCGGATTTTCAATATAAGAATTTCCGCTAGGTTCGCCGTATCTTGACCCTCTCCCGGATTCTCCTCTGTTATCGGTCGGATAACGAATAATTGTTTCTGGAGGTTCAGAATATCTCGTATTAGTTTGATCACTGTAACGAGGAGAACTACTTCTGCTATTCGATGCAGAATATCGGCCATTTTCACAACCGTGTGAAAACACGGCTTGACTTCCGTTACCGGTTTCATTGTATCGCAAAGACGCGGATGCATTTTCTTGAAACCCGAGTCTTCCTTCCGCGGTAAAATCCAAATACCGGTTCGATACTCCTGACGATTCTGAAACCCCCCTTCCTGAGGTTTCGGAATATTTGTTCTTTGCATGTGAGTGAGCTGAAAGAGAAGGCTTGGGAAGTGGACGTTCTGTTCTTCCATATTCCTCTTCAGATGAGCTCATTCTGCTCTCGTCAGGACATCTGTCGAAGTACAAATAATAATAATAATTATAATAAATCATTCAGATTAAGCGCAATTTTTTTTTTTTTGTTACAATTTGAGTAATTTAATATTTATTATATTTGGCGTAAATTTATAAATTTTATTTTCATATTCAAAACTTTTTTAATTATAAAAAGTGGTTAAAATAATTAAATGGAGGAGGGAGGGGAAGGGGAAATCATCATTATTATTCGACAGAAAAATTTTTTTTTTTTTAAATTGAAAATTTAATTTAATTTAAAATTTTTAAATTTAAATAATTAATATATTTATTTACTGGAAAAAAAAAGATTTTTATTTTTTAGTTTTTCAAACTCGTCGTGGCAAATGAAATTAAACGTGTCACTAACTCGTTTTTTTTTTTGCAATTTATTATTGATAAAAATGACTTGAAATTTTAACGTTTTTCAACAAACGAAAAAAAATAAAATAAAATTTTCATTTTTTTTTTATCGGGAAAAAAGCGTAAAATAAAGTTCAACGGTCTTACATTTATTTAATAATAATAATAATAATAATAGTAATAAAAATGTTTGTTTTTTATCCCGTAAAAATTTTTTTCTCTTTTTTTTTTTGCTGCTTCGTTACTCTCAAACGAAAATCAAAAAAAAAAAAAAAAATTAGAAAAAAGAAAATACATAAAGTTGTATTTTTTTTATTTTTTTTTATTCTTCAGTAGAGAAAATTTAAAAAAAAAAAAAATGTAAAAAATGTTTTAAGATAATTCGCACGGTAAATAATTCTTTTTCTTTTTTTTTCTAAATCGAACGAAAAGTAAATCGTATAGAAAAAAAAACAATTTTTCTTCTTCTTTTTTTTTTCACTCGGAAAAATAAAAAAAAATATTTTCTAGAATTTCGTAGTTTAAAAAAAAAAAAAAAAAATTTAACGTCGTCGAATACTTTTTTTTTTTTTTTGTTTTCCTCCCTCTTTCCATTGTAAAATTTCACTTAATTAAATTAAAAACCTTTGTAATGGCGTCATCAAAATGGCGGACTCACCGCCAACTAGTTTCGCCAACCTCGTTAAAAAAAAAAATTTTTCCTATGACGTAGGTTCGAATCGTATAAACGAATTAACGTTTTTTTTTCCGATTCATTCATTCACTTTTACTAAAAAACATTTTTTAATTCAATGAATGAATGAATGAATGAAGGAATGAATCGTTTGTTAAAATCATCCACTCTTTAAAATAGAAAGAAAAAAATACTTACGTGTAGATTTGTTCGGTCGGTTCCCCCGGTCCAGGGCTTCCGCCAGCCCATTAGGGCCTTCATTAAGACTTATGGCATCTGATAAATTATTTGTGATAACACTTTTCTTCACACTACCTGAAAATATAAAAAATAATTTATCATTTTAATTGTTTATAAAAAAAAAAAAAAAAAAGAAAAGAATTTTCTCGAAATAAAACTTACCGGAAATAAAATCGAATATTTTTTTCCGTTATTATCAGTTATCCAATATGTAATTAAATGATAATATCGAAACACTATTTATCGATTATTAATTTTTCACAAAACTATTCACCACTTATTATCATCATCATATATATTATTAATACTATAATTATTATTAATTAATTAATATATCTACGAATTATTATTATTATTAATACTCTTCGATAAGTAAACTAAAAATTTATTTTAAAAAAAAAAAAAATGCAATTTTATTTAATACGTAATACGAAACACAATGATAATAATAAATGTGGGAGAACATGCACGCATGAAACAGTGTTACCAACTTTGTTACCATAATTTCGTGGGATCGTAAAGGATCATAAAGTTTTTACAAAAAAAAAAAAAAAAACTTTTTAAAATTTTCTTTCGATTCTAACCAAAAAAAAAAAAGAGAGAAAAAATATTTCGAATATTTTAATTTTTAACCATCGAAAAACAAACAAACAAACGCGATCGACAAACAATAATAATAATAATTAAAAGTAATTTTTTTTTTTTAAAATCGTTTTCGAACGCTTTTTCATCGGGCATTCGTCATTTTTTTTTTGCAAAGAAAATTTTTTGACGTCATCAAGCTATGAATATTCATATTTATTACGTCATTATCATCATCATCATCGTCGTTAAAAGTAAAATAATTAAGAAAATTTAACGTCGTATTAGAAAATCGTGATAATAATAATAATAATAATGGAGGTAAAATTTTATATTTAACAACACGACAAACCCTGCATGAAAACTTAAAATCTGCAAAATCAATTTTTAAAAAAAAATCGGGAAAATTCTCCCTACCTTTCCCTCTTAAAACTTTAAAAAAGGGAAAACGCGTATTTAAATGATGCAGAAGAGAGAAAATTTTAAATGACGGGAGTTGAAGGGGGGGACGGGAAACAACGGGAGGGGTGGCACGAAAAAGAAGGCGTTGGAAAAAGGTAAAGAAAGAAATACGAAAAAGATTAAAATAATAATATAATGAAATGCCTCGAATTTTATAAATTATTATTATTATTATTATTATTATTATTATTGGGTGAAAGTTAAAGCCTAAATTTTCCCGAATAAATTCGAATCCGTTAAAATTTTCTTTGTTTTTCTATTTATTTTTCTCGAAAATTTTGTGTCGATACGGTGATGGTGCCTGGTGGTTGTCGGGTTGTTGTTGTTTTAATTCTACCCCTGATTTATTTTTCACGTTTCGAAAGAAATACATTATTATTATTATTATTATTATTATTATTCGCGATGATAATTTACGCGATTTTAAACGCAAACGCACACGCAAAAAAAATTAAACTAATCAAAGTTTTTTTTTAAATATTCTCTTAATTTTTATTTTTATTTTCTAATCCGCCATTTTTTTTTTAAATTTACGCGCGTGTTTAAAATGAGTGAGTGCGTGCGTGCATGTGTGCGTGTGCGTGTGTGCATGTTGTTTTTTTGCTATAATTATTTTACGACGTGAAAAACCGGAATTAATTTAAAGAG
Organism: Pediculus humanus corporis; assembly: GCF_000006295.1. Taxonomy (NCBI): domain Eukaryota; kingdom Metazoa; phylum Arthropoda; class Insecta; order Psocodea; family Pediculidae; genus Pediculus; species Pediculus humanus. The sequence goes on from NW_002987337.1 coordinate 102,026, forward strand.
TTTTTTTTTTTTTTTGGTAATTTTTTTTATTCCGATTCGATTCTCTACCTCCCTTTCTGTTCTGCCCTAGCCCTTGCCCCCTGCCCCCCGTTTTTTTTTTTTTCGAAAACTTTTGGGAATTTTCATTTCAAGTTAAAAAATTCCCAAAAGAAAATTTTTCATTTTGACAAATTAAATTTACGTCCGAAAACGAATTTTTTTTTTTTTTTAACGTACGATAAGCTGCTAGTGAGTCGTTCGAACAAAAACTTTATTTATGCTCAAAAAAAAAATATTACGAAAATAATATTAATAATAATGATAATGATAATAATAATGGTAATAATAATAACGAAAAGAAAAAAAAAAGAAGGAAAAAAAATTTTTTTTTGCAGGAAGGACCTCATTATTTTCCATTCTTTAACATTTCCCCCGTTTTCCTCGGTTTAAAGTGTCGTGTCATTAGACGTAATTATGGAAAAAAAAAAAAAAAGAAAGAAAAAATTTTAAGAATACAAAATCCCAACTTAGTAGTAACAACGAAAATAAGAAGAAGAAAAAACAAGAAATGGGGAGGAAAAAAGGGCAAAAAAAAAAAAGGAAAAGTCGAAGAATCCCAAAAGTGTAAAAAAAAAAAAAGAAAATTTTTTTTTCTTTATCTTTTCTGGCTTTAAATCTTCTTACTCCCAATAAATTAAACAAAAACAAAATTTTCTTTCTCTCTCTTTTTCTCTTTCTTTCTCTTTCTTTTTTTCTCTTTTTTTTTTATTCTTTTACTATTTTTAACCACTGAAAGTTTAATAAATTAAAATCCTACCTTAACACAAAAAAAAAAAAACATTTGGATGGTTTCATCTTTTCATTTTTTTTTTTTACTGTACTCCTACGTATCTGTAATGGCGGCCATTTAAAAAAAAAAATCTTAATTTTAAAAAAAATTTCCCGCCATTTTTAAAAACTGCGACAATTATCAACGACCCAGAGAGTGAGAGAAAAAATTTCCCTGCTTTATAGATTAATAAAAATTTTTTTTTTGTAAAATCAAATGAAACCATTTAAATATTAATAAATAAATGATTCATAAAATTTTTTCATAAAATCACTCACGCGCACTCGCGCACCTCCTCCCCATTTTCAACCAAAAAACAAAAAGAAAAATTCGAATCGGAAGTGACGTAAGTAAAAAAAAAAACCTAAAAAACGTTTAAAATTTCCCTACGCTCCTATATATGCATATACAAAACTTTAAACTTTTAAACTCTTTTCACGCCTTAATATAATTAATAATAATAATAATATTAATAATAATAATGATGATAATGATGATGATGATAATAATAACGAATTTAATACTTTTTAACTTTTTTTTTTTAAAATTACAATTTTAGATTTTTAACCCTCGTCAAATTTTTTTTTTTTTTTTTTTTATGAATTAAAATTGAAGGAGGCTTTCAATCGTTGGAATTTAATATTTTTATTAATACTATTTATTATTATTATTATTATCATCATCATCATCATCATCATCATCATTATTATTATTATCATTAATATAACTATTATTATTATTATTAAACGATCGCGATTGAATTTTTTTTTTTATTTTATTTTATTTGAAAAAAATTTTAAAAGAAAAATGATGAATGTGTTTATTATTATTATTTTAAAATAAATTATTCAAAAAAATTTAATTTATTATTATTATTATTATTATTATTATTATTATTATTATTATTATATTATTATTATTATTATTTACGTTTTTGTTACGCTACGCCCCTCTATCTCTCTCTCTCGACAACAAAAATCTAATTAGAATAAATAT
>NW_002987337.1:104708-106380 GCF_000006295.1 Pediculus humanus corporis
CGTAAATTTACTTATCATTATCATCATCATCATTATTTGATTTTTTATTAATTTAAAAAAAAAAAAATTGTGTAAATTTCTTACATCCATAAGCTAACAATTAATTTTTTCAAAATAATAATAATAATAATAATAATAATAATAATAATAATAATAATAATAATAATAATAATAATAATAGTAATAATAGTAATAATAATAATAATATTAATTTAAATCAATTAATAATAATAACAAAAAAAAAAATTAAAAATATATTATTAAGACTTATTAATCGTTTTCCTTTTTAAATATCATTATTATTCTGATTATTATTATTATTATTATTATTATAATTATTATCATCGTAGTTTGAGATTTACCTACGACACGACAACCATTTTGTTTTTATAATATATAAATATATTTAAATATTTTTTTTTTTACATATGGGTTTTCTTTTTTTGGTTGTGCGTGAGTGCGTGCGTTTGTTATACTCCTTATTATTATTATTATTAATAAAGATGAAAAGAAACAAAAAAAAAAAAAATGTAATGTAAAGATGCGACACGAATCGATAAACGTGCGTTAATAATAATAATAATAATAATAATAATAATAATAATAAATTTTTAATTAAACTTTTTCTTTCTTATTCGTCATCATGTTTTTTAAATACACGACGTTCGAGGTGGTAGCAAAAAAAAAAAAAAAAATGGAAAAACAGAAAAAAAAAAAAAAAATTGATCAATGTTTTTACGCGTGCACTCTCGAGATTTTAAATTAAATAAAAATGGTCGTACCTGTTTTCTTTTTTTTTCCCCTCCCCCCCTTTTTTTATTTAATTTTTATTTAAAATTTAAATTTAATTTAAAAAAAAAAAAACTAAAAAAAAATTTTTTTTTAATGTTTAAATTTCAAATTGATTTTACATACGAGTTCGTTTTAATAATTATTAAAATTTTTGCATAATAATAATAATATGTAACGTTGATAATAATAATAAAGTAAATTTAATAAATAAATAAATACCACCGGAAATAATTACGAATTTTTAATAAAATATAAAAAAAAAAAAAAGGAGTAAGAAAGCGTTCAAAAACACAAAATTCAAAATGGTGGATGGATAAATGGGTGTACTCACACAATTTTTCACGGGGATTTTATTATTATTATTACTATAAAAAACAGAAAGAAATTTTCCGTTCCTTTCGTCTGCTTGGCTAATTGATTGTTATCCAATATTTTTTTTAAAAAAATTTTCACTATTACCCGTATATTATTTTTATTTTCAATAACTTTATTTATTTATGTATACGTTTAAAAAAAATAAATAAATAAATAAAACAAACACATATTTTTAAATAAACGCGAGTTTTTTTTTTTTTCATTTAATTATAAATTTTCCTTTATTATTATTATTATTAAAACCATTTTTTTTTTATAAAACGAAAGAGGTCAAAAACAAGGACAAAACAATATTATAGATTTTTTTTTTTTCCGGAAAGCTTCACTCGAGATGTTTAACGTTTTTTTTTTTTTTTTCGCGATATTTTCCAAGGGAATCGATTCGCGGTTGTTTTCGATTCGCAAACCCTCGATTTTATATATATTAATTATTTTATTTTATTTTTTTTAACAAACTCGACACTTTTATCGATCGCCGATTGACTTAAACACGTTTAAAACATAC